>NW_015150768.1:145980-165086 GCF_000732505.1 Cyprinodon variegatus | reverse complement strand
ATTTTTTTTTTTTTTACAATTTTGGTATAATTACTGCTCTAATTAGATTGGTCTTAGATTAATCAATTACTAAATTAGTTAACTGATTCCAATAATCTATTAATCACAATTTATTGTTTCAGCCCTATTTAAGAGCAAATATTAGATCAAAGGACAGGCATTTCTAACTGCTTTAATAAGTGATTAGCACAAATAGCTAATACAGGTAGATGATATAAATTCAATAACAGACCAGTACAAATTGTTGCCAACATTTATAAACCTAGCATTTCAAATGATGAAAGTTTAAACCACAAGAAAAAATGTTTTCTGTCTTCAGCCTTCCTGTCATCTACAGAAAATATTACTCTCTCTCCAACCAATAAGCAGCCTCTTGGCATACAATGAATAAAATACAGTTTCACTTTAAAAAACCTATTGTTGCCATTTCCTCTGATTAATTTAATTACAAAATCATTTTTAAATTCCAACTGGCTGGTCAGCCATGAAGACTAATCAAGCTACATTTACATTACATTAACTTAATATCTGTGTTGTTTTATCTGTATTCAAAGTCAAATGAAGAAACAATGACATCTTTCATGGATTCATACGCATCACCAAGCCTGAGCTGAGCTGAGACAGCGTAGGATGCCAAAGAGGGACAAACAAGAGCGAGGGCCACTGCTGCGCCGCCATTGCTTCAAAAGTTTACATTAACCCAGTAAGCTAAATGTACTTGCTAACCCAAATAGTGAGCAATGAACGTGTCTGGCACATCTTTTCATAAGCTCTGCAACAGAATAATAATAAAAACACAACTTTAAAAGAGGAGCTTGTTTAGTGTGAGGCTATTGTAATGTGGCAGAATCCTCATAAGTAGGGACTGATTTTTTTATGCTGCATCAGAAAGGAAAAGAAACCACAGATAGGTAAGAACTTAGTCCAAAGCAGGACAAAGGCTTAAAAAGGCTTGGGCACTATGTTACGAAGAAGGTTATTACTTTTAATAAGAGAGCTGGCATTCTGCAAACTGTTTTGCAAACACACGGGCTTGCAACCTGTGAATGCACACTGAGATAATGACAATGAGGTTTGCCCTGTTTTATTTTTGCTACAGGAGCTTCATTGTTGAATAAAATCTATATGTTTCAGGGGCTTTTTTTGTTTTTCAACATGAAAAAATATGTTATTGATTCAATTCAGTTTATATATATAGTGACAATTTACAACGCATATTATCGCAAGGCACTTTACAGAGAATATTCAATCAGATCAACTCAGATTGGTAACTCTTGTATATCCATGGAAAGTCTGCTGATTGCATTGAGTCATTGACTTTGCAGGATTCGCTCCCCCTGGATGAGCATTCCTCACACCATGTCATTAACTCTACGGCAATCCCTTATGCAAGCATGCATGCAGTGACAGTGGAGGAAAAAAAAAACTCCCTTTTAACAGGAAGAAAACCTCAAACAGAACCAGAGTCTGTGTGAGCGGCCATCTGCGGAGGCCGATTGAATGCTCAAGGAGGTAGAAGCAGATAGACCAAAAGGAGCATAAAAGCACTAATGGTAAGAGTAATTTAGCTCCATAGGCAGCTTTGTCTATGAAAGGAACAGTTAACCAGATCAGCCCTCAGAGAGTCTACATGTCAAAGGGATGAAAGAGAGCACATAGTTAGTCACAGTAAATACTTAGCTCATAGTTATGCCATTCATCCCAATAAATTATTTCTGCTATAGCATGTTGGAGGGATTTCACAATTTTTAAAAGGTCTTTAATGGAAAATCTTTAGAAATTTACTAATTCAATTATCTTCCAGCCTTTAATTCCCCAGGGCTCATCAACTAATTTTAGGCCATAATACAAAAAAGAAAATGAAAATACCACAAATGTTAAGATATTTTTACAGGAGTTCATGGATGCATGGATGGATGGATGGATGGATGGATGCATGGATGGATGGATGGATGGATGGATGGATGGATGGATGGATGGATGGCGATTTTCTAAATTCTAATTTTTAAAACTGCATTAAGTCTAATACAGTAACGTGCAATATGTAGTGAAGCATACTAAATGAAATAATAGCTTAACCTTTAACACAGATGAAATACATCATGCTTATACCCAATTCTTACTTTTTTTTTTTTTATATTAAATATATGACATCTTAATCAGACAGCAATTCTTAGACTATATACTGCACTGCAAGTATAAATGTTCTGACTGGAAAAAAGGCTGAAAAAGGGTGAACCAGTGTTTTGCTGCAGTTCCTAAATTAATAAAAGCCTCCCTGGTTTCAGAACTTTAAAACGGAATCTTTAAATAACAGATTGGATAAGATGCTCCCTACTTCAGATAGAATCTAGGTATGAAGCCTTTTCTTTTAACTCGTTTAGTTGGCATGCAGACTCTTTGCTACTAACATATGCAAAGCACCAAAAGTCTGGATAAGAGCAAATTTAATCAGGGAATCACTGTGTCTTCATCCTTTTAGTCTCTGTGCAATAAAATGAAGCCTGCTTATTTCATATAAGCAGCTTTTATGACAGAATAATTATTAGGGTGTAAGAGAAACTACAGACTTTTGTACCTGATGAATGTTCGGAAGGCAGTGGGACCAAGGCGCATGTTGCCCTTTACCCCGAGGAAGCGTATGAAGAGAGCAGCAATGCGCTCCACCAACCGCAGGTGGTTGAACTGTTTGGTGTATTTGGGATAGACTTGCTTCAAGCAGAGAGGAGGCAGATTCCCAGAATTATCTGGACACCTCCCTTGTTGTTCCCCGTCCACTTGGATCTCTTCCCCTTGAGAAGACCCACTTGCCTTTGGTTGGGAAGACCTGATGTAAATATCAAAATAAAAACAAAGATAAATGTTAATTATTCGTTTTCAAAAGTATGCATTTGAAGTAGAAAGCTGGGTACCTGCTACTGAAAAAAAAATAAAAATGTCCTTCATAGGTCCATCACCATTTAGAAGCTCTTGGCAGTTAAGGAGTGAATTTGTAAATATTCTATAAAATACTCCACATCCAACTTTTCCAAAAAGGCTGCTTGTTTCACTGCAGGAACACATGAGCTAAAGTTTATTACAGTAACATTTAATACCAGTTCTTATGACGATAAATTAATAACTTAAATTTGAAGAGAATTTGTATATTTCTTTTATCCAAACAGTACCATTGGATGAACCAGGCTTGTCGAGGTTTTAAAAAAAAAAAAACTTTGCCTAAAATCTGAGCTGACTATTCCAGTTTCAAAAGATCCCTAAAAGGAAGCAATGTGTTGGAAGTGTTGCCTTGAAATACATCCCCTGGTTTGCGTAAAATTAAGTCAATCTATCAATGGAAGCTGTGGAATCATCTAAAATGTCCCAAACTGTTTAAAGGCCATGCAATTACCGTACTTTTACTTGAAATTCAGGATCAAAGTTCTCCGCAGATGAACGCTCACACTGACTCTGTTTCTGTTTGAGGTTTTCTTCCTGTTAAATAGGAGTTTTTTTTCCTCTCCACTGTCACTGCAAGCATGCTTGGCATGAGTGATTGCCATAGAGTCAATGACATGATGCAAGCAAATCCTGCAAAGTCACTGACTCGATGCAATCAGCAGACTTTCCTTAGATATACAAAAGTTGCCTATCAAACAGTTGATCTGATTGAATTGATTATTAAATCAATTGGATAAATTAAAAACTTAACAGGTCTGGTTAAGCTGCTGAAGTGCCAATCTAACATTAGATTAATTGGCTGTATGACTTAATAGGACCTCTAATGCCAGCATAGTTTTAGTTAATCTGATCCACACAATATATACAGCTCAGGTTGTTAAAATGCAGCAATCCAGTTTCTTTTCACGATTTAATTGTGGAGAAAAACTTAAGATTAAAAATATGGATTTTTTTTTTGTTCATCTTTCTGTTCTTAGTTGAGTACATTTAACTGAAACTGGCTCACTGAGTAACACCACTAGCTGCAAACATTTCATTTGTCTGTTGTGAAACAAATTTAACAAGCATTTTCAAAGCTTTAATTTTGAATTGCCCCTTAAAGGTCACATCCCAAAGAGGATGACTGAAATAAAAGCTATTTTTTAAAGAAATGCATGTCATTTTTATTTTGAAGCATCAGGAAGAAAAATAATGATTTATCAGATTTGGTGGGGGAAAAAAATAGATTTATAGTCAGAGTATAATATGACAATATTATATGATTACGAAATATAAACAGTAAAAATGAAAGGGGAACAACTGCACTCCTACCCTTTTATGCGGTTAAATCTAAATCTGTAGGATGATCTGTGCTGTAAAACAACCCAGTAAAAGGGCCTTTCATTACTGCAAAGAATCTAAAGACAAACTGTTGTCTCTTTATTTTATTCCATAACTTGTTGAAATTACATCTCTTTTTTTAATCATTCAATTTTAAAAATGTTGGTTACCCCTGCACTACAGCAGGGGCAACCAATTAAAAATCAGCAGGGTCTGATCCATGTTACACAATGGTTTCTAAATAAAAAAAAAATATATAAAAAAATAGAAAATGTTTCCATTTTAAAATCTAAAGTGTTTTTTGAAGTAGAAAACAACAATCGTTCAGTTTGTAATATAGACAATTCCCTGATTCACATATTTTATAAAACACCTGAACTGACTGTTTTTTGTTTTTCTTTTCTTTTCTATGGCTTCATGAGAGCAATGGGCTTTAGGCTGCTGGGTTTGATTGGAGACAAAGTAATTCTCAAGCACTTATGAAGGTGCTCATTCAAAAGCCTGGATCGATATTTATTTTTGATTATGTTCATGGTGGAGAATCCTGCTTCAAAGCAGTAGTTTGAGCCAAACATACTCAAAATGTGCAGGTCATCTTTGAGCACGCCATTTCACTTTTCTGTCACCAGTTCACCGCAGTTCTTCCAGTAGTCCATACTTTCTGCTCTCTTTTTTCCTTTTTCTTCTCCTTCTTTCCCATCGCCTGGCTTGCACAGATTTGCCTGCTGTGTCTAAAAGTAGCTGACTGACAGCTCATTGGCTAATTTGTATCACCTGTAGCCTGGTCCCGGACGCTCCGGAGGGCTTTATCATATTAACAGGAGAAGCGGCGCAAGTGAAGTTAGACACTGTCGTCGTACAACGTGGTAATTTATAAATGTTTTAAATCAGGTTGAGTCCGGATTAGCAAGCAGGTGGGTCCGGATCCGGACCGCGGTAGACTAATCCGTGACCTCTGCACTACAGTCTATTCCTGGCAGTTGCTACTGTAAGCATAACATTTTTGCTCATCTTTGCTTCTTGCCTATATGAGTTTTATGTTGCCTAATCAACATCCTCTCATTCCAAACCCAGCTTCTAGCTCCTCTGTCTGTGTTTAACTGTTTTATTCAATAACAGCATGAGTGACATTAACGCAGCATTTCATAAAGTTTGATAGAATCAATCTAAATAAATCATGAAAATATTAAGGATGACATTTTCTTTGGTAACCTGTGATCATTTCAAAGTGCATGAATCCTTTGGCAAAGGCAATGAAAAAATTCCCTGTACTCAGCTAACCTTCATTCCTTGTATGTAAAGAATAACGTACGGTAATAATGGGACATTTTAGAGCCACATTGCCTTCAAATAAAAGTCATAAATCACTTTCAAAGACAGAGTGTTGTGGATTAATGGGCTGGGTTTCTACACTACATATCTGAGAGTCCCATAAATAATTTCCGGTTATCTCCCAAAACAGTACTTTTTTATCTTCTCTTTTGTTTAATCGTTTTATTTTAATAACAGCAACAGGTACATCTGGCCTTTATTGCTTTTCATCTTACAAGTGAAATCTCTATAAACATGAACTTTGACTAAACCTTCTGTAAATGAATCAATTTCTCCAAATAACAGCAGAGCAGATGATTTTTTCCTCAGTGAGCCACTTTTTTTTGCAATGCATTTTTTGCTAGTTGAAAACAACAAATAAATGGTCTAAAGCTGAAATAAAAGTGTTTAAAATTTTGTTTAATAACTTTTGTCTTATTAACTTCTTAATATTTTGTCTATTCTCATAATAAAAAGGTTAACAGCTCTGAGTCAAATAAATATAATTTATATCACACTGTCTAACTGTGCACCTATTAATCTACTACATTATTTTCTGATCTAAAAATCAATCATTCCCCATTTGAATTGTTGAACTGCATCACAATTACAACATTTGAAACATATCATTCCTTCCCTCTCACCCAGTTAGATTTAGCTTTTTGGTCGACGTGTAAAATTTCTCAAACAAAACTTCTAATCGGAATTATTAAACTGGAACACTTGGCTGGTGATTATTATCTCTAGATTAATGGAATATTATAATCTTGGACTAATAAAACGAGATCACTGAACTGAACTTGCAAGTTTTTAGAGGGAAAAATGAAGGAATTGAAAAATCATCCCTTTCTATGAATGAGGATATATGTTCTCAAACTTCAAAGCATTAAAATACACCAAGTCTGTGATTAGGAACTTGGAAATGGTGGAAATACAACACCTTGATATGATAGGAATTAATAAGATAAAACATCTGATTTTTCAGGATGTCACCTTCCAAGGTTGGATCGGATCAGATGAAGTTGAAAAAAATAAAATCAGCCAAATCTGATCTAATGCTGCTCGATTAGTGCATCTCTAGAAAATATTCATTTTCCAAATTTGTTGGCTTCTTTAATCACTAGGGCTGAATGATTGATTACAAATTGCTTTAAACAATATTGGGATTGCAAGTTTATTTAGATTTTCCTTTGCACTAACCACAAACATGTTGATGTTTCACTCCAAGGTTTTATGCTTTTCATAACCCTGAAGGCTACTTCTCCAGAGTAAGCCTATTAGTGCCACCTAATGGGCTGAAGTGAAACAATT
The DNA here is from genome assembly GCF_000732505.1 of Cyprinodon variegatus. Lineage (NCBI taxonomy): Eukaryota > Metazoa > Chordata > Actinopteri > Cyprinodontiformes > Cyprinodontidae > Cyprinodon > Cyprinodon variegatus. The sequence goes on along the minus strand of NW_015150768.1, from coordinate 158,207 downwards.
AGCGTCTTATTGTTGTTAAATACAATTTGGAGATTCAATTTAAAATTCAATGTTTTCTTTATTGTGAATACATTGCAAATGCAATTAATTATCCCGCCCATTTAACCACTTAGGGGAGTGGCAGCCTAGTGGTTAGGGCAGAGCCCACAGACTACCACTCTGGGAGCACGACCCTTAATGCCTGATTGCTCCCCACCATGGCAGCCCACTGCTCCCCAAGAGGATGGGTTAAATGCTGAGGTAAATTTCTCTAATGTCAGATCAATAAAGTTTAATTATTATTTATATTCTTGGTCAATGGTTCGGTGATGAAGGCTCAGCAGAGAATTCAAAATAAACAAAAAGTAATCTATTAATCCAAACTAAGCATTGCCTATTTACCAGCATCAAGGTAAATCAGACTTTAAATAAATTAAGGTCCTTAAGATTTTCGAGCAGATCATCCTTTGAATGAGAGTCAAGAAAACTGGAGTTTTGCCCCACTATATAAAGCAAACAAAAAAGCAACGAGCTAAAAGAGGCTGCTATAAATTCCCTTTGCCAAGGGAAAACAAACTCATCAGGGCACGTGGATTTATACTCCAAAATTTGGAATTGGTACTCTTACTGTTGCAAATGTTTAAGTATGGAATCTTTATTCCCAACACTTACATGTATGGAACTCAGCTCAGAGTATTAAGTTAAAAGTTCACTTTTCTGTTGCCGTTGTTCTATAAAAGTACATTTTTAAGATCATTTTAGGTGAGGATGTTACACTTTAAAGCGCCCATATTTGGCCCATTTTTTGATGTCGAGAGAAACGTAGAAACCAGCGGTCCTCTGCAGCCCTCTCTCAGCATAGCCGTGTTAATTTGATTTCTGTTTATCTGACTGTGTTAATTATTATTCCCCTACTAAAAGAAAAAGGTAAGAATTTCATTATCTACTGACTATTAATAAAAGGAGGTGAAATGCAGCTACAGACAAGCCGAGTGTGTCGTGATGTCACAAGTACGCTTCTGTTTGACCCATATTTATGGTGCATGCTCCCGTTTTCCCCAAGTCCAGACTTTCCTGGTAAGAACATACTTGGCGAGGACGATACTCCGTACTCACAAACTTGTGAATTGGGAAACGGTCATTCACTCTTTCACACGCTGATCAGGGCTAGCTACACTGTAGCCACAGCTACTCTCAGGCTCACAGACATAAGCCAGGCTGCTTTACACAGGTGCCACCATCAGTAAGCAGTGCAGCTGTCCTGTCTTACAGAATAACAGACCTGGGGTTCAAACCGGCAAACTTCTGGTTATGGGAATAACTGCCGCATTCTACGCCACTGAAGCCAAGCTTTAATGGTTCATAAAGATTTAGGGTTTGTTGATAAACAGCTGGCTGAACAGATTGATTCTTGTCTGAGCATGTTTAACATTCAATCCAAGCCTAATGTCAAAAAAGTTAAAATCATGTTTTTCGTCTTTGTTCTTCACATTTAATCAGTTCACGTATATGACCTGAATAACAACACATTAATGTATTTGGCAGGAACTTGTTGCGAAACATTGAGTAGGTTTAAATATTTAAAATTGCCATTCATCATGTGCCGTACAAAAGAAACTCAAGAACAGTAGAGAAAAGTTTGATGTGTCATTTTCTGTTGGGTCCTTTGAGCCAACCCATAAAGTAAAGCAGACTTTAGATTAAAAATATTAAAGACTTTATTTGAAGACTATTTTGTATTTGTGTCGACTAGCTTTGACATTACAAACATTTAGGATGAAAAAGCCATCTTTAATAGTGTCTTTTTTCCCCACCACACAGTAGATAAATATCTGTCACAGTAAAATATTGTAATGATGAATTCTGTTTTACATCATTTGCTTTGAAAAGGGTTTATTTGAACTTTAAAAGTCCTAAAAGAAGTGTAAATGCTCAATCTGCAAGGAAAATGTTAGGACTTTAAATGATCTCCCTCTGAGGGCCAGAAGACCACCTATAAATGATAATGGGCGTCAGACTAAAGGATGTTTAACAGAATGCAGACAGAAATTAGCTCAACATAAATTTAGGTGGGCATTTATCACTTCTCTTGGATGTGAAGAAAAGATCAAATATTGCCGCTAATCTAGAAATAAAACTTAAAGCAGAAGGAATGGAATCATACTAACAGAGGGAAGATAAAGACATAAGACGAGTGAAGACAGACAGAGTAAATCTGCTTCCTAAAATGAAATGTATAGGGTGGGGTGGGGGGGTCACTCTCTAATTAAGAGGGAGATATATTTCCAGGCATCACACAGAGCCAGTCTAGCAGAGTGATTGAGCTTCTACACTCACACAGTGATGTGCGAGTTTCCTTCATGCCTCACTTGATTTAATTTTTTCCATTTAACAAGCTTAGAGAGAGCTGCTGAGTGGTGCAGAGAGGAGAGGGTGGGCAGAGTGAGATATCATGTTCTTAAAGTGGACATGCAGACAGAGTGTGGGGGGGTGGGGGGGCTGACACATAATCCAACTTCAAAGGGTGTGCTCAAGCTAAGGTGTGCATGCTTACGCCGTTGATTTCTTGTTACAGGGATCCATGAGGCGCAGCGTGTCCCTGATCACCCCCACTTTCACCTGTTCGTCCACCGGACTGGGAACGTACTGGAAAACTCCCGGCGCCACCTGAGACAAAACAAGCACTTAGTAAAGCGGGGGAGGATAACAGAGTGAGGATGCTGATGGAAGCTGACGTCTTACTTCCTGCTCGTGTTCTATTCGCATGCTGGGGTTGGAGTTGACCTCTAATAATACCGGCTTCAGGTTCTTCATCAGAAGGATGTCAAAACCTAGTATCTGATAGAAAAAAAAAAAACATAACAATGATCACAAACATGAAGCTTTTGAAGCATTTTTTAGACATTCAGGAAACTTTGTTAGTACTCATGCAATGAGATGTGTTCATAACGTAACTCGCCAGGGAAAGGAGCAGTAGGCAACATAGTCCATCCATAAAATAAAGAAGAATAAAAGCCTCAAAGGTAATAGCTGGAAGAGAAGCAATGGCACTGAAAGTGCCGTATGTGGTTTTGGTTTTCCGTGAGTGGGGTACCTTTCAGCTTTCTTCCACATGCTTGCTGTGTGCGTTACAGATCTTTTGACAAAGATGATTGCTGTTCTTGTGCTCCTCATCCATAAAGGACAGATTTGTGCTGTGCACCTTTAATTTGAGAAAAGGCTAAATGCTGATATATTCTCAGAAACCAGGTCATCTGCGTTTGTGTCGCAGTTAACGCAGATATGCCCCCAGCCAGCCCTTCCGCAGATGCTCTGGTACACCTCTACAAAATTGTAGGTGAACACAGACAGAAAGCCTCTGATTGGTCAAACCTACATCCGCTCTAAACTATGCGTATTGCCTGTTTGGTACCTTACCGGCTTGTTTTGTTTGTATGACCGCCATTGTGGAAAACGACTCGTCAAGTTGGACCAACTAGAAGAGCGAGGTGTGCGAGAACGCTGGGACCCTTTTTCCACCTGGATCCCTGCTCTTTTTCGCCCTCATGTCCCTCCTTTGTCGCACAAACTTGCCCCCACTTCCTCACCGCCTCAGTCGTATCTAGACCCACAGCTAGTTTGTGATTGTCCCTCTTGCGTTGTGACATGGAATAACATAGCTCAGACCACGCCTCAAAATGGGGCATAAATCAAAAATATCTGAGTCATACCTGCAACAAAATCACTGCGACACACTGCTGTGGGAGCATAACCAGCCCTTAAAACCCCACCTATTTAGCTCCGCTTTTACCAACTATTTCTTCTTCTATTCTATGTGAACTTATTATTGTGCAACTTTTTTCACTCTTTATTGGGGTTCTTATTTCTTATTTTGATTTGTTGCACTCATTGAGATATTTTATCACTGTCCTTTCATCCTTTTTGTTTAAATCTAAAACTATTAGTATGTCCTCAAGTGTTTCCTTTGCAGAAGCTCTCTGTATGGAAGCTGGTGATCAGCTGCAGCTCTCTGGGCAATAAGTGTTTTCTCTGCCTCCTCGGCACCCAGCCTTTTTATTAGCTTCTTAGTATCATCATGTTGGTTTGTTTGCTTGCGTGCTTTGTGTGTGTGTTAGAGTTGGTATAATGGCTAGGGGGTAACGTTTTAACCCTTGGAATCCCCAAATTTGCCTGGATTTGGCTTATAGTTCACATATTTTCCAACTTGAACCATGGATCTTTACAGCTTTTCAAGGGTTGACCTCTCATCTCAATATGGCAACAAATTTGTGATTATGAAAATAATAAATAAATAAATAACTCTAAGGAAGCCAGCACTTTTAATTTCTTTGTAAAGACTCCATCTTGGGTAAGGTGATTGATCTGCAAACATTTTAAGGATTGTCACTTGCTGCCATCATGTTTAATCATGTTCACTGTTTAGGATTACAGTTCATTGAACAAATCTACACTCTGTGATTCTTAAACAGATTCATACGTACAATACTTTTAAATGCTTTATTTTTGTTCCCCATTAGAATATTAGAAGCCTGAAAGTCACTATTTAATAACTACACTACCGTCACACCCACCTGGAAACATGTGGGTCCTGGTTTCCCAGGTGGAATATCAGCCTGGTAGTAGACTTTAAGCTCAGGCACCACAGCGATGACGGACTTGATAACGAGAGCGATGATGTCTGACCAGACCCGCTTGATATCCACGCCTTTAACTGCCAGCCTGTAGAGCACGCTGGAAAGCGTACGCTTGCTGCCTGTGCTCTGGCTGTCGGAGTGCACAAAGTTACCGCTGTGGACATTGAGTGAGTAGTTGGTCAGGTGCATGAAGACATGGGTCAAGTTTTTCTGACATGGCTCCTGCAAACAAAAAGAATAAGTAAAAGATTTAGTTAAGAATGGATCAACTTGAAAGCGAATCCATCAGGATGTGTTAAAAAGCTACCTGGTAAGGTTCAGTGCAGAAACGTGTCAGGCCTTCTTTGGCGATGTAGATCTCAAGAGGCTCCAGGGATTTTATCAGCACATATAGGCGGATGTCGAATTTCAGCTTGTCGATGAGCAGTGGTTTATTGATGTATTCCTGAACTACGGCCTGTTTGGGCTGCGAACCCACCATGAGCTTTAGATCGCTGGGGTCTCTGATGAGGTAGATGCCGTCCCCCTGAGAGCCCCCGTCTGGCTTAACAATAAAAGTTGGGCTTACTGAGGTATCACTCTCCTTCGCCATGCGGATCTGCAGCAGGGGAGCACATGAACAGAAAAAAAATGCAAATTTTATTTAATCCTTTTCTTAATTAGAGAAAGGTTTGTATTAACCAGAAAAACATTAAATCACGTAATTGGACTTTGTCCAGTACAGCAAGCTAAACCAGAAAGTTATAATCAAATCTTAGTTTAATCTCATTCCTGGTGGGATTAAGAGTCAGAGAAGCTTGATCCGCACTGCAGTCTTCTAAATGTTTCCCTGAGTTAACATGCAAAGGGCTTCCTATCCCATCACATGTTATGTAATGTTGTTCTGCCGCAGTACGGAGAAACAGTAGATCTAAATAGATTTCTGAATATTTGAAGGAAGGCAGGAAAAAAAACTTAAGTGCCTTGGAATTTAAAACATTGATATTTTGGCGCCCCCTGCTGTAAAAATAATGTTATTACCCCCCCCTGCTCTTTACTGCCAACAATATAATAGGATTAAAACAATTGTTCTTGAAATTAAAGGTATTTACTTGTGTAGAGCTTCTTTTGAGAGTGAAAATATTAATTCCATTGGCAGATCATCTTATTTACCTGCTCAAAAGTTTTGATAATTTTTTTAAATGTCATTTTTTAGCTTAACACAAAAATAAGTATGTGCAAGTTCTGCTTTTCTCTGCAAGTATAAAAAAGGACAATGTGATGTTTTGTGATTTTATTTTGTCTAAATCCCTGTCTGACTCAATTTTGAAACAGTTTTGGAGAAATGTCCAGTTTTTTAAATTTCCCTGAGATCAAGATTAACGAATGCTGGCTAAGTATGGAGTCATTAAAAGAATAATTAGACCACCCCCCGTTCTCTTTGTCCTGTTCCTTGTATTATTTAGATAATATATCTTAGACAAAGAAATTGAAGAAAGCAAGGGTAGTGTAATATTTTTTCTACACATTCTTAAAACTTCCTCTAAAGGGACGACTCTAAAACAGAACTGAACTTTTAACACAAATCTAAATAAGGCTGAGAAATGGCTACAGAGATCTGCACTGATCTAGGTTATTATTTTTAATTATTTTTAGGTAAATCAAATATGAATGAATATCCCATATATAAAACATTATAAAAACTTTGCATTTCAGAACGACACCTATAAACCTTTCACCTGGTTGTTTTTCTTATGAGGAGCAGGAACAGTACCTGGGCAGAAAACTGCTGGTATTCCTCGGGCAGGATCCAGGAACGCGGATAGAAGTCGTATTCCTCTGGGAAGAGATCTTGCATAGTACGCACCGCTCTACTCAAGTTGATCTTCCTCAGCATTTCTACCATTCCTGCAAAGACACCATTTACAGATCGTTCTGCGAAACTGAGATAACCTGCAGCTCATTGCACCCCACAGCCTTACTGGCACCCCTGTTTTTGGTACTTTATGTTACTAAAGAAGCCAATGACAGCCCATTAGGTTTTTCCTAGAACAGACAATCGAATGTTTCTAAAAGAAAAACTCCTGTTTGGTTTGTTCCAGCTTTTTAAGACACACAAAGGTTCACATGTTCTTAGGAAGGAAAGCTGGCCCTTCAAAATCAAATCTTCACAACATATTTTACAGCAGTTCAAAAGTTCATTCCTGCTTAATGCCGGTCCATATCCAGCCTTTTCTGTAAGGAGTTCCAGCTGTTCTAATGATTGCTCTGAGTGTGCATTTAGGCAAGTTCAGACAGGCAGCCATTTTCTTTTATATTCCAATTTAAGAAGAACAACACATATCTGTCTGAATGCCATCTTCTGTTGTCTTTTAAAGAGTGGCAGGTAGGAATGGGCTCATGCATCCTGACTTTCATATGCTAGAGGGAAACAGGAAGTCATGGATTATTAATTACAATCCTAAATGATCTAACAAATTAATACATTTAAGTGACAATAGAAAAAACTTAAGTGAGATTTATTGTATAGGAAATGTATGCTAGCACATGTTTAGCTTGCTGTACTCCATTTAACAGGGATTTGCATGAAGCAAGCCACAAGATGCCACTTGTGGAAATGGTATATTCAAAAGCAGCTTTCATCATCCTTTTAATGCAAGGGGATTGAATTGTTCAGTAAAAACCAAAAGGTCAAAACTAAAGCTGGAAGTAAATTTGATTTACCAAAATACTCCAATTTAGACATAATTTAGGGTATAAATCAAATTGAATCGTTTCATGAACTGTTGTGCTCCCCAAGCTTCTACAACAAAATAACTAGAGGAACAAACACTAGCCTTCATCCATAGTTTGCTTCGTTTATAAACTCTCAGCTGTAACTACAATGATAAAAGTAATGTTGGGTAGACAGTAGAGGAAGAAAGTGTATAGACTAAAATACCTGGAAACTTGTTGACTTGTCCTGACACAATGTTTTCGTTGTCATGGAAGGAAACACCGTGCCAGTAGATATCGCAGGCTGCACGTCTCCCCAAAGGAAACTGAGGAGAGGAAGAGGGAGGCGCAAGGAAGAACAGATTATTAGATTCCCACAACAAACAGGGAAACTGATAAGAATAGAAACAAGTTTGGGTAGGGCGACAGAATCATGCTTATGTCCATTCCAAGAGGTTCAAGTATATATCAAGATGTTTCACTATATCTGTAAGTTATGGCTGATTGGTGTCTTGAACCCACTTTTTTCCCGCCAACTCTGCATGGCAAAGGTGTTGATACTTTATTCACATGTTTTATGTTGAAAAAACAAACTTGAAGGTATAAAATAGAAGCGGAAGGAATGAGAGATTTAAGTTGGCACTCAGCAAAACCAAGCTAGTTACATCTGGTTTAGGGAAGCTTCTCTATCATCCCAAGAAGCATGATGCTGCCACTACCATGTCTCATCATGGGGCCTGTGAGTTTAGGGCCGGGGTCTCCAAGCTGTTACAAGCTACCAGAAGCTCTCAAGGTGCTTTCAAGATGCTCTATAAAATGTCATCAATAAAAATGTAATTTCTCACTTTGTGAAATCTTCAAAGGTTTTAGCCAATTACAAGTTTCCTGTCCTGTTTCCTGTACATAGAATTAAATAATATTTGTCAGTAATCTGTCAATCAACCATTGCTCTGCTCAGCTCTCTGTGCTTAGTAGGATGTGAGGGAGGTCTAATTTATCTGCATCTCAAACGTGTGACACCCAACCCTCTTCTGGCTGGCAGAAGGATAAACCTGGACTAGAGCAGCATCGTGTTGATGACAGCTGCGTGACACGGTGTAAAAGGGAACCCTGCATGACTGCAAAGACCTGCTATAAATACTGCTGCACGCATGCAAGTGTGCAAAGGGAAGGGAAGGGGGATTATTTGGAGTAGTTTCTTGGTATTATATCCTGACACAGCTTTCTTTTTTTGAAGTCCATTTGTTGCTAAATTCTTAAATCTCTTTATCCATTTAGATTCCCCTTTCCTTCAAAGTTCAGGAAAACATTTCTTGATTTATACGTTTTTTCCCCAGGTTTCAAAAGTCATGTAGCGCAAAACATTCTTAAATGTTTGGTCTTTCAGAGACTCCAAAACTTTTTTTAAACACAAAAAAAAATGACAATAGAGCCAAAGATTATATGCATTTCTGCAACCCAGACCCTCTGGCTCCTGCTATCTCTGCCTCGAAGAGGACTCAAACTTTATTGGATTAGGAGAGCTTAAGGCTAGTGATTTCTCTCTGTGCAAGAGAAAGCCATTAGTGGAAAATCAGCAGGCAGATGTAGAAACAGTTGTTTTAGCTCTGTAACTCGTACTCTGTCAAGATGCAATCAATGTTACAGAATCCATCCTCTTCATGCTTATTTCAGAATGGGTGAACAAACAGAGCCGAGCTGCTAAAGTTTCAACCCCTTCAAAGGATGATGACAAGGCCTTCGGCGGTGACAGCAGTTCACTAAGTTGGGGGTGCGTTGCGCTGACAAAGTGTTGCCACGCGTCAGCATTGTGTCAATCGTTATGGATACCGGACCTAACACGGTTCAAGTGTCACCGTTTGGTCAGTGTTGATAACTGCGGCCTCTGCTTTCCATCTCATGGAGGAGACAATCGTTCTATGAATAATGGAGGTGGTGTACTTACCAGCTTTTAGGAGGAAAACTGAAAAAGGATCTTGGAAAAAACAAAAAAGGAGGAAGCAGCTGTCTCAGGGTTTTGTCACATGATAAAATAGGTGAAATAAAATCTCAGTTTCATCTGAGTCATTATCAGGAACTTAAAAGGAAGGACAATTATACTAACGGCTGCAACTAAAAGGTTTCTTCTCTGAATAATTCCAGCTTTTTTGTAAAAGCACAACTGCAAACCTAGCAAAGGTGTGGGAACAAGAAAATGATTCAGAGGTGAGAAGAAGGGTTACCTCCATGTACACCAGATGGGAGAAACTGCAGATAGATTGGCCTTGCCAAATCTGGACTTTATGGAAAAGAAGAACGATATAGTGGAAAAAATAATAGAAAATGTGCAAGAAGGTGCTCTAAGGTGAGGCTGAAACTAACGCAAAAGAGCATGAACACAAAATCCAATGGGGAGCATCATGCTTCGAAGAATGGAACAGGTTAGTAGAGATGATGGGAAGGAAGGTGGATCTAAGTAAATAATTGTTTTGTTGGATCAAGCTTCATTTTGTAAAGAAGTTCAAGGCAATGCCCTTAAGAAGAGGGAAGTACGTTTTTTTTTTTGTTACTCAAAAAAAAAAAGTGCAGACAAAGGAGCAAATAACACTGTTTTCAAAATTTATCTTAAAAAAAAAAAAAAACAGCAACAAACCCACTCCCACAGACTGTCTCTGGGTCTTTGAGCAAGACCCTTCAGTAGTGTTGCACCAATGCCTTTTTTGGCCCCAATACCTGATACCTGGCTGTGCAGTATTGGCCGATACCAGACCATCTGTTTGAAATTGATGTGTGTGTCTGAATATATGAAGAACTGCATACAACTTGGATGTAAAATAGTTACAATCATGGAAAGCTGCTGCTTACCTTTATAAAGCAGGAAAAAGACAAATACAAAGTGAATCCTGTAGAACTTTTTATCGCCTACCTGGAATGGGTGACAATAGTTGAATAAACCTTTGACTCTCAAAATAGTATCGGCGCCCGATTTGTCGGTACTCGCCGACACTGATATTTTAGTGCAGTATCAGGGCCCTGCCCAATACTGGTATCGGCGCAACACTACCCTTAACCCCTGATTGCTCCCTGGGCGCCCAACAATGGCAGCCTTCTGCTCCAAAAGGGGATGGGTTAAATGGAGAGGTAAATTTCTCCAATGCAAGATGAATAAAGTTCAATTATTATTAGGAGCTGGTTATAATTCAATTAAGAACAGAAGCTGCCACATGTCTTCCCTAATTCACAAGTTTCTGCAGAGACTTAAAACCTGCACAGCACATGGACAGAAAAAACATAATATTTTTCCAACAGCACCTCTTTCCACTTCAGCTCCTTGATGCTAATCTTCAGGGCTTCCAGGGAGGTTTTGGCTTTAGATGTATCCACCGTCACAGGTCTTCTCTTCCTGGGAAGCTTGCATCCATCCTCGCAGCGTGTTTCCTGTGTGTTCCTGGATTCATGGAGGCCTAAATAGTTCCCGTTACTCTGAGACTTCCCCTGCAGGATCTTCCCTGTCCCCTTGATATGCAGTGTTTGCTCGCAAACAGGGCTGTTAAAGTTCTTTACAGCATACGCAGGAACTGCAACCCCCTGCAAAGGCTTTCCACTGGAATCCTTGCTGCTTTTTTCCCCCCTCTGTTTGCAAACAGACGCATCCGTCCCTGTGGAGGTGATGCAGCTGGATGGGTCTGGTGAAGCAGAGGGAGAAGAAGCGGGCATCTCCTCCTCTGGATCCGTTTCCTCCTTCCCTGCATCCTCGCCTAGTGATTTCATCTGGCCCAGCTGAACCTTGACATTTCCATCACGGTCAGTCATTGTGGGGAACGCGATGAGTGACGCCGCAGAAGCTCCATGGAGTGCAGTAATCCGAAGCCAGGGAGCTGACCACAAACAATGTCGTCCGCATTGCTATCTTGACCAAACAAGAACAAAAAAACAACACTGGTAACTCTCACCGTGTCCTTTATTTACGGGAAAAACTAAAAGAGTGAAGCCTCCTGTCTCTGGTGAGCTAATTATGATCATATAAAAGAAGCTGCTAGCTGCTGGAGGAATCTACCGTTAGCCTGTTAAACTTCATGTCCCGAAGCTATTCTTTAAACTCCAGGCAAACTTCATTGTCCGGCAACATTGTGGGCTCCTAGAAAGATAGATAAGTGTCAAAGCAATGCAGAAAATCTAGCACTTGGCCCCAGCAGCGTCCCGGTGTTGTCAGGCAGCAGATAGCGGAACCGCCTGCCTGCCATCCTGTGGCCCCGCCTCCATCTGCTTCTCTTGACCACAGCTGATGATGATGATGGTGATGCATTTCAGGTAGCTCGGAAATTTTGCTTCTCCAGTTTATTACGTTACAGAATTATCTATTTTGCTTTTAAACATTAGCAGCAAAGGAGCAGAAGTAATAAATCTTGTTTGAGGTATTTATAATTATGTCCTAATCCATTTTAAATGTGTTAATTCCTAAATTATTGTTCCTAAATTATTATTCACAGTTTAAATACAATATACAGAGTTTATTTGCAGGTTAATAATTGTTGATTTTATTTATCCTTGTTTTATTATTTTTCTTATTTATTTGTTTTTTGTTCTGAGGTATGACAGGAAGTGACGTGGATGGGAAAAGAACAGCAGGCATTTTAAGTTTGGGGCCTATGTTTTTTTGTTTGTTTGTTTGTTTTTACCAGTGCAAGAGAGGTAGGATAAAAGAAAAAGGTTGTATTTATTAATTGTTGGCAAAAATAGAAAATAAACCATCCAGAAGACATTGAAACTTCTTTTGCCTGCATATAAAAAATTGACCCCAGTGCCTTAGTAGTGGCTTAATTGGAATTTTAATTGGATGTTTGGCCTGGCAAACAATCGTCACTATAAATCTTAATAAGTAAGTTAAAAACATTTAATAACGATAACAAAACCATATTTAAAAGATGGAAAAGAAAAAAA
>NW_015150768.1:125179-145285 GCF_000732505.1 Cyprinodon variegatus | reverse complement strand
CTGGCAAACAATCGTCACTATAAATCTTAATAAGTAAGTTAAAAACATTTAATAACGATAACAAAACCATATTTAAAAGATGGAAAAGAAAAAAATAACATTTTAATAAAGAAACATTAAGAAGGGAAGGAAAAAAAAGACAAGCAAACCCAACTTACACATTTTTCTATTTTTTAAACGTTTTTTAAGGATATTGTTGTTTTAATTGCTTTGGGGTCAAAATGTTGATTTGGGATGTACTGAATGCTGGCTGGTGTTGTTTTGTCAACCCCTTTACTGTTTCCGCTCTAGACCTCTAACAAGACTTTTCTGTTCTCAGCTACCTTGAATAAATTTATTCATAAATAAATAAAACTCAAAACATACATCTTGGTTTAATAACAATCACAGAAGATATTTTTTCATTTACCTAATTTGATTATGGCAATTTATATTAATCAGTAATAGAGCAATATAAGCTAAGGATAATACAGAATTAGCAAACACAAAAAAAACAAAAACAAAAATTTTAAGAAGTTTATTTTAAAGAAATATACAGTCTGTCTCGGATGTACTGGTAATCACTGATCACTATTTATTCACTGGATTGCTGATAGCCCGAAAGAAAATGAAGCCACCGGCCGCCATATTGGTACTCCCCACTCCCATGGAGATGCACAGTAACACACCTACAGGTGTAGCATTTGGCTGCAAAAACAAGCAGTTAGTTGGCTTTGGAAAGACGTTTCCCATGTAATTTCACAGTCAGTGGACGTACAAACCAAGAAAATCCATATATACGCCGATGTATCCCATACCCTGTCAACACACCCATGAGGGGGGCTATGCACGTTGTATTTGGGCTGGTTAGTGTTTTTGTCTGGGGGGTTCCATGTTCACCCCATGTGGGCAAGCCCAGATTTGCTGAGGGTGGGTTTCACATGGGCCCGATCTAAACCCTACATGGGCAACCCAGGTCTCTCCCACATGGGTCCCAGCAACAGAGCCCACTCTGAGCCCATCCAGCCCAAGTGAGGCCCATTTGGGGGCCTGGACATGTTTGCTGGGAATGCAATGTGATGTGCCTATTTTTGTTATATTGTGAGTTAAAATAATGCACTTATGCCATTCAACATCAAGGGTGTGTCAAAGTGATGAATTTATCTTTATTTTAAAAGTCTTAAGCCCTCCTGAAATTGAGAAAATCATTGTTTTTGTTTACATTGCCACTGGTCTAACCAGGGAGTACCAATATGGCGGCCGGTTGCTTCACTTCAACCCCGTAATACCAAAGGGCAATCAGCAATCTAGTGAATAAATAGAGATCAGTGCTGGTAATCCATACTGTGAATGTGCGCGTCTCTGTTGCGCCACCTTGTAGCTAAACGGTGTGGTGATGGTGATGACAAACCCATTCAAAACAAGGAGCACGCCTTGCATATCAATAACTCTACACAGTCAGCTGGTTTTTCCTTGATAGACTTTTTTTTCATTATTTTTATTTACATATTTTTCCAAATACAGTTTTACACAGACAGAGACAATGTTTTTAATGTTGTAGTTTTGTGCGCTTCATAGATGATGCACTAAAATTCATCCATCTAGTATCTATATTATAAATAATATATATCGTTTGTGTTGCGTTTTCAACAATAGGAAGGCATTAAATAAATATATTTATATTGTTGCACAGCAATGGACTGGCGACCTGGGCAGGGTGTACCCCGCCTCTTGCCCGTAGACAGCTGGAGACGGGCACAAGCACCCCTCGCGACCCCAGCAGGGATAAAGCGTGACGGAAATTGATGGATAAATAAATCTATGACATTCATATTTATGTTTGGCCTCAGTTTTAGAAAGATATAAAAACATAAGCTTTTGGGTCTTGAAACTGCAGGTGCATGAGCAACCATCCTTATAAAGTCTCCCCACCAACTTCCATCACAAAGTTCCCCCCTGGTATTAAGGCTTGCTTCAGATCTAAGAGTGGATCCTTTTTCTTCATGATCCAAATAAAGCATGCTCAATGGGTCCAGGTCATGTTTTTAGAAGATCCTGGAGCATAACGAGAACAATTAAGCTCAATGAACAAAGATTGCCTGAACAAAATAATTTCTTTACGATTGTCAGAACTGAAAAAGTGAACTTTGAATGAGCATATAATTCTTTAGTATAGATTTAAAAAATCCTACTTTTCAAATCTTGACAGATCTCATTGATTTATTATTTTTGTTACACTTGAGATGCCAAAAATAATAATAAAAAAAATAGAATAGATGACTGTCATTGAAATAATTTAAATGTTTGTTTTTTTAAATCAGATCATGAGCTGGTGTTTTCATCCTAAATCTCATCACAACTCCAGGAACCAAATGTACTTTATTTTTTCTACACAATAGCATTAAGTATGCGAAACTGAAAAGTACATTCAAGCTTAAAGTGAATTTCAAAACTCAAAGCATGCAGTCATTTAGGATTTTTAAATGTAATTATTTCATTTATTGTCAAGACTAATAATAAATAAATAAAAAAGCAATAATGTGTTTTATGCTAATTTAAACAAACATATTTAGTAAGCATCATAACATCAGATGTGATGACAGAAAAATTAAGGTAACAATGAAGTAAGACAAATCTACAATATATATAGAAATACATATGAGATTTATGTTTCCTCATGTCCAAAAAGATATGCTTGAAAATGGCACATGAAAAACTAAAAAAAAAAAAAAAACATCTATCAGACCAATGAGCTGCTTTGTCAAAGCAGTAATTAAGAAAATCAAAGTAGTGCAGCTGAAATATTTCAGAAAGATGTGCATTTGTGTGATGACGGATTCGTTGCTGCGGAGAGAGTGAATTGGTTCTCTGTCATTGTTTTTGTGGAAGCAGATTTATACAAGTTGGGCACACTGCTCTTACGTACAACATTTAGTTTTTCCTGTTTGAACTCTTATTTTATATGTTCTTGTTCTCTAATAACAGTAAAGAAATTATGAATGCATTATTAAGTTTTGGCAAAAATATCAAAACAAAACAGCAGGCAATTTTACATATATGCTGTAACATATACTACAAACTACCTAGCAATATGTATATAACTTTAGCTTTTGGGGTTTGTTATTGTAAAGTATTAAACCAATGAATAGTCTGTAATTTCTTTTCTATTTAATAATTGTTTGGCTGACACAACAACTGAAAGATTTTCTCTTATTTCACACAGAAAAAAAAAAAAATCCAATTAATTTGGTCATATCAATTTACTATGTACAAGAAATGCTACATTAATTTTGCTTCTGCCTAGGAGATTATGTTTTTAGGAGTTTGTGTGTTTCTTTCTGTCTTTGTATTGGATAACTAGAAAAGTAATGAACAGATTTTAAGCGTCGCAGCACTGAGTATTGACAGCCTTTATGTCTGGATGTATTTCACAGAAGAAAAAAATTAAATAAAAGGAAACGCCTTTAGTTTGCTATCAGGATAAATTTAAAACTTATGAAACCATTTTGAGGAGATTGTTACCAAAGATGCACCTAATGCCGAGGAACAATTCATTAAAATGTGTTAATGATCCAGATCATGTGGGAGTTTTAGCTATATGTGTAAGTCACAGTTTGGAGCGAATTTTGCTGCTTGGCAGATTTCTGCACTCTCCCGAGTGATTTTCTAGTTGTTTCATGTCTCCTTTTTACTTCCATTTAGGATTAACGAAGGATTTTTTAATAGAAATTTCCCCCCTACAATTTCAGCATTCAAAAATGGTGTTATTTTATAACCAGGACCAACATATCTGAGGTTTAACAAGCCTGCATTCGTAAACTTATTTAATATTCAGTAGAATCGAATGATTGACACGATTATAGTGTTTAGCGATTTATTTGTTAGTAATACTTGATTTCTAGATTTCATGGAGTACAAATATGACTTAACACAGTCACATTTAAATAGAAAAGATATTAACATATTTTTTGTGGACTATCAATTAGCCATCTTATCCCCTATTAGTGGGCAATAGTGAGAAGCGAAGCTGTTTAGGAGTAAAATAAACCTGTTCTGAGAAGCTGTGCAAAAGATATCCAAAACAATGATCACACCACATACAGAAATGTACAATTATAGCAACAAAACCACAAGAGAGATAATGTAGTGTGTGTAGTGTCGAGTTAAAGAACTTTCTGCAAGAGGCTGTGTTGACAAAAGGGTGTGTTTAAAGGTTTCTGTTGTTAAGAAATATGCTACCGAAGTACCAACAGAACAATCTTGACATGTTATCAGTCTCACTGTGAAACTGTAAAGACCTCTTATATTTAGGAAGAGTCGAAGGACTAGATATGAAATACATTTTAAAAAGGTAAATCATATAAATATTGCCAAAACCAAAGCAAGACTCATGTTTCAGCTGTCATTATATTGGAAGAGGTGCCCTGCCTCTTTAAAGATCCTTATCGCCCCCTAGATGGTGAAGGTAATAATGACATCAAAATCAACTTCAAGATTACAACAGAGGTCATTTAGGATGGCTTTTACTGTAAAAAGACGGCGTTTGTTGTCTAAATATTTTAGCTGCTGTTACATCTACATCATTGTAATCAGAGGTTCCTATTTGACAATTCCTTATGTTATTTTTTTTAACTTTTTGAACAGGGTTTGCAAATGTGTGCTGGAAGCCGAAGTACATAATGTGCACATCATACTCTGATCCACATCATTCTGGCAGCATTGCAGCTAAGCAAAATGTATTACTCAAGACCCTGCTACGGTGGCTCATTAGGTCCAACAAGGTACATGTTTCCTGTTGTTGGGGTTCATCAGGTCTGGTTCCTATTCCACAAGAAATTAATTGCACCAGAGTACATTAAAAAACAGAGACCACTTCAAGAACTGGACCTTGGTCTGGCTGCTTGGCCCTTGAAAGAATTCACACCTGTACAACCAAGAGTAGAAACAAACTCTGGTCCATTTAAAGCAGACCAAAGTGAACCGTATCACAACCTATTCATAGTTTTTATTTTTGTTACCCAATAAAAGTATTCCTTGCATCTACTGAATTTAGTTGAATGAAAAAAAAAAAATCCTCACCAGCAACCAAACGCTGCCCCAAACAGCAGAAATGACATATGTTACATATATACATTACAATAAACAATAACACAATCATATCTTAAAAATAAAAACTTGACTTGTTAAGCATAAATATTACTATTTACACTGTGCATTTTAGGTAATATTTCTACATCTCTTGAGCTTCAAAGTGAAAAATTCTTTTGTCGTATTTTCAGGACTTTAAATTTTCCAGGTGATGCAAAGCTTTTTGGTTTCTACAAAAAAGAACAGCTAAACTGTACCTAGAATAAATATTGCATTATTTTGCTGAAGGTTTTTGCAGAAATTTTGGCATCTAAAGTTTTTCTCTCATAATTTCACAACTTGTATCCATTTTTAAATGTCTGACAGAAACGTCCAAGTTTTCTTTTACAACAGCAAAAGAAAAACCTTTTATTTGTGTTAGGGCACGTGAAACATTTCTTAGAATGTTGACCAGCCTTTTAAATGTCTCTGTTATTTTGAAAGCCTAACATTTAACTAATCAGATTCTCTCTCCCATTAAGTCTTTATTCTGAGTGGAATGCCTTAAAATCTGTATTTCACCCATACGTAGGGAAAATGTGCTAATACAGTGAAAATACTGCTTCAATCTACACTTACAGGAATATTAACGTTTTGGGCTAAACTAACTAAAGATGGTGCACCACCTATAGAAAACATAATTTATTTTAATACAAAGGCATATGCCCAGTTAACACTACCCCTCTGAAACCGATCCGTGCGAATTCAGACCGAGCTTGCATCAATTAACCGTGCTGGGCCTGGTTCAGCGTGATGTATAAATGGTACGACAATTTTCACATCCCACAGCAGCAGCTGACTGTAAATAGGAGCTGACGCCGTCTGCTCATTCGCTTTTTTTTTATCAGAGAACCAAGCCACAACTGAAACGTGGCGACCCCTACTGTTGAACTAGTACTAGAGTTAGCCTTCTGAGTTCCATTTAAACACAACAGTTCTTCTTTACCGTTCTTGACATTTCAAAAAGGGGTAGTGTAAATGGGGCCATAAGCACATACTTCAACTCTTAGTAAACAAAGAGCAAACTAAGATTGAAATAAACTTTTGCTTAAATGTGACACCTAAATGATAAAAATACAAATTTCTCAAGAAACCTCCTAGTCCACATAGGGAACTTCTACAGCACATCCAAAAAGATTGAAACAATGAAAGAAATTTGTTTTAGCTGCAATTAAATATATTTTTCCATTAATACTTATGTTTCCCTCCAAACATCAACATTAAAATGTTTTGTTTTTTTTGTTTTTTTCCGGGTTATAGCATAGACGTTCCTTTGGTAGAAGGCATACAGAAATTTGCATCAACGTTCAGGAGCTAGCGAAGTAAAATCCTAAAAAAATGACAGAAGTATTTCATCATACATCACTTAGCAGCTTAGCATTATTCTGTTGAACTTGTAGATATTAACTACGACAATCATAATGTTTCTATTTTTAAAAGAAACATCTTTATTAAGTGTTTGCCTCAGTTCGTCCTGGCCTCCAAGTTGACATTCCTAGTGGGAAACACTGCACAAAATCTTTAATCATACCAAATCTTCAACTGCAACTTTCTGTTCTGTGTGGGTACTCATATGCTTTTTGACATTAGATCTGAACCGAAATTGTTTACCGCAAACATCACAACCAAAGGGCTTCTCTCCAGTGTGAATCCGCATGTGTTTTCTAAGCGTTGAGCTGTCATTAAACATTGTACCACAGAAATCACAACCAAACGGTTTTTCTCCGGTGTGGATTCTCTTATGAGAACAAAGCCTTTCTTTGCGGTTGAATGCTTTCCCGCACACATCACAGATAAACGGTTTCTCACCGGTGTGAATTCTTTTGTGCGTATCAAGGTGCCCCTTTTGTTTGAACATTTTACCACAGACATCACATTCAAGGGATTTTTCCAATGTGTGGGTTCCCATGTGTCTATTAAGCACTACCTTCTGGTGGAAGGTTTTCCCGCAGACCAGACAACGGAACGGTTTATCCACTGCGTGAATCCCCACATGTCTTTTCAAGGTCGACTTACTGATGAATGACTTACTGCATATATCGCATTCGAAAGACTTCTCAACTGCGTGGATTCCCTTGTGTTTATGGAGATTGGATTTATCTGTGAATGTTTTACCGCACACGTCACAACCAAATGATTTTTCTCTGGTGTGAACCAACATGTGGCCATTAAGGATGGACTTATAAATAAATGCTTTACCACAAACATCGCAACCAAATGGTTTCTCTCCTGTGTGGATTCTTTTGTGTTTATAAAGATTGGACTTTTGGATGAATGTTTTACCACAAACATCACAACCAAAGGCTTTCTCACCACTGTGAATGCTCATATGTTTGTTAAGAGTTGACTTATCCATGAATGTTTTACTGCAGATATCGCAGCGATAAGATTTCTCTCCTGTGTGGGTTCGCTTGTGTCTATAAAGGTAGGATTTTTTGTGGAAAGCTTTACCACAAATGTCGCAACCAAATTCTTTCTCTGAATCTACTGTCTCTGATTCTAAATCCTTCTTTACAATAAAGCCTTTCTCGGTAACCTGGAAACTTAAACTGCTTTTTTCTAAATGGGATTTCATGTGTTTCTGAAAAGCCTCCTGGTAGAGGAACTGCTTACGACAGATAGAACAGCTAGAAAATTTCCTGGCAGTGTTATATCCCACATCGTTATTTTCCTCCAGTTCTTGCACTGTCTCCGTCTGCCAGTCATCATAGTTGACATGGAAATCACTACTGCCATTAGAGTGATCCTCATCTTCGTTTTCACACTGGAAAGATTCTGAGTTTTTATGGGTTGCAGTGAAGCTCCATTCATCGGGGACTTCTCTCACCACAAACAGCTTCTTGACATCTGTAGGAAAATATGAAACACATTTACTCCAATGACTGGATCCTTATTTCCACTCTGTGATTTCACATATACAATATTGGATAAACCAATACTAATTAATAATTCAAATACTTTTGAATATTAGTCTCATAAGTGTAACATGTATTTGTTTTCAGTTTATGTTTTTTGAAATCTTTAGCTCGACAATTACAACTGTTCTTTGCAAGAAGGGTCCAACTCTGACTAAAGGAGAGAACCTGTGACTATTTCTAGAGAATACATTTAAATTTAGGTGTTGAATGTTTGTAATCCTAATATGTGAACATGTTTCATCTTGCTCTGTTAGCTAAAGGCATGTTTTAGAGTCTCTATCCCTCAGTAAAGATTAATCGATTATTAAATCAGTCGACAATTATTTCTATAATCGATCAATCATGATGAATCCGATTAATTATTTCAGCCCTAGTTTCATCTCAGCAATTAGCCAAAACATTGTAGCTCTATGTAACGACTCTAAGGAACAACGTTTCCCTAAGTGGGTTCAGACAGCAGCAGCCAGAGGAGGTGACTGCAGGAGCTTCACCCTGGCAGCACTGTTATTAAAGGTAAATGCTGTCTGAAAATGATAACGCTCCCTTAAGTATTTGTTTTTAGAGAAACAAATACTGCTGATTGAGCCTAATTGCACGCATGTGACTACAAGTGCGAAGAGAAATGAACCAAATACTACATTTTTCTTTACCAGTTAAGATTCAAAGCAGTGGCAAGTAAGGCTTGGGAAAAAATGTGGGATATTTTCAATAGTTGCTCCAACTTAGAATGTGATTAATGTTCTTGCACTGTATAAACCGACACCTGGATGCGATCTGATTACTCACACTTTACGACCTCTTAGACAGGTCGTAGTCTCTTTGGTCTTGGCCATTTTAATAGTTGGATTTTAACTGATTGCATGGTTTGGACATGTGTCTTTTAGGGGTGGAACAATTCACAAAATCAACGGTTTGGTTCGATTCATGGTTTCGTGGTCACGGTTTTCGGTTCGGTTTGATTCGGTATATGTTGATTGTTACACCGAAATCCCATAAAAATTTATGAAATTAATGAAAAAATCCCCCAACAAATAATGGATTGTAATTATTTTAAATGATCCGAGGAAACCCTGGATCATTTCCGTATGTTTTGCTGCTTTGAATTAAATCATCTCGCGCATGCTCTCTACCATCTCCAAGGGACTCAGAGGGGAGCAGACGGGAGCCACAGTGGAGGCTGTATGCTTTGCTTTGAGCAGCCGGTCTGGAGCGCAGCGGGGCGGAGCGGGGGTTGCTGACGGAGTATGAGGGATTTCGGGGTTAGCATGACATGTTGGTCATGTTGCTGTTAGCATAAACAAAACATGTTGCACAATGCTTGCACACTGTTGCACTTTTATCCACAACTTTCTTTCCGCCGTCATCGTAGGTCACTCTAAATGCAAAGTGGTCCCATACAGCAGACCTATAAAGTGCTGCTGGCGCGTCTTCCAACTCCTGTTCTTTCCCACTCTCCATACCCACACAATTCTCCACAACAACTGATTTTTTTCTCTGCTACACCCGGCTACGCTGCTACGCTGCTTCGCTTCTTCTTGTTTACTACTGGTGGTTGGCTTTGGTCGCAGTACCGCCACCTTCTGCTCTGGAGTGTAAACGCTTCGCCTATGAGAAAAAGGAGCAGCGCATGAACCGAACTAAACACACGCGAATCAAACAGAGACAGTCGAACCGAACGGTTCGGACGGTTTTCATAAATCGTCCTATCCCTAGTCTTTATGCAGCTAACCACCTCAAACAGGTGCATCTAATATAGGATGATTAATGGAGTGGAGGTTTTGAAGGCAGTCTAGCAGGTCTTTGAGGGTCAGAATTGTAGCTGATAGACAGGGGTTCATATATTTGCAGAAATATCACACAAATATATAGTTACATGTTTTCTAAGCGGAAGAACTTGCAAAATTGCAGGGTGTTTAAATACTTATTTTCCTCACTGTAGCTATAAATATTAATGAGTAACGTGAAAATCACAGAGGAAAGAGTTTTCAGTCTGGTCGTGTTACATCTTGCAATTCACTCATCAGCCACGACTAAAATATCAGGTTTGATTTTCTTGCAACACCGAATTTCTGATTGGGAGCTTGTCATGAGGTGCTAATCGCCTCAGGTGACCCCCTTGTATAATAAATGATGCACAATTTGGCCAGGAGTAAGTCTGGCCAACTAACTCGTCTCACGACTGGAAAATCGTCTCAAAAGCAGTCAAAAAATGTATGTGTGTGCACAGTGTATGTCGAAAAACAACAAAGTTAATATTCATCAAACACATATTCTCATCCTAGTATATGTTCCGAGAACCAATGTTGACTCCTTTTGATATCCACTAAAGTTATTTTCAACCCTTTTTATGGCCTAACCCTGACAGTAACCTTAACCTAACCCTAACCGGTGCATACCTAACGCTAACTCTAACTCAAATTGAATCCATACTTTAGTCCTAAACCTAACAATTAGCAAAAAAGAAAGCTAGCACCAGTAGAATGCTCTCACTTACAAACAGTCCTTCTTTTGGATGTGAAATCAGAGAATTGTCCTCACTCTGATGCCAAACCAGGACCACACACACAAATATAAGGCTGCAGTGGACAAAGTAAAGAGCTCACATACCATCAGTCAATGGACTGGCTTCTTCTTCCTCCTCTTCCTGTTTTACCTGAAGTTCAGGTCCCTCCTGTGTAGTTCTGAGGCCCGATTCATCAGGAGCCTGTTCTTTGACCACCAACAGCTGCAGGACATCTGCGGGGAGCATCAAGAAACTCACCTGTAAGCTCGTTAGCTGGATTTTTGTTGAATTTATCTGAGTTCATGGAGTTTCTTTGCTATTGCTATTTGAAGATAAACATTTCATACCATAAATGCAGTATACAATATAGTAAGGCTGTATTTGAAAGAACGTGAAAAAAAACGTTCTAAAGTAGTATTGACAGTCTGCAGGTGTTGACCTTTTGCAGGTGCAGAGGATTGCACAGGCCATTCAATTTAGCTTTAGATGTTATTAATGAATCGATTTAACTTAGTTTAATTGAACCTATATTGATCTTACATTCGAGAAACTTATCTCTACATTTAACCCATTCCTTTGGGGAGGAGTGGGTAGGATTAAGTATGTGGGATTGGGGCTCGAACTCAGAACCTCAGGATTTCCCAGCTCTATGCCCTAACCACTAGGCCGCCACTCTCCATTATCATAAGTATTTTAAGTTTTAACATATTCAAAGCAAGATGTTAAGGGAGGCCGAGGGTCAATTTCCCTCCTTGTATCAGCAATGATTGGAAAATTTAGTCTGTGTAGCTCTGATAAAAATAAAATCAGACTACTAAAATGCTTATTTCCAACACTTCATTCATTTTGCAGTAAACAAATTTGACAAAAAGTGATTCCATTACACTGAGCATATATTGTCGGCTTGACTTCTTATTCAATGATAAAACCAAATGGACTGCTGCATTTACCTGAACTATTACCATTTCACTAACTTTGTCATTTTATTGGGCCTCTTGGTATTCTTGCTCATCTGTTTTGAAGTGTTGCTAAATCCATTTAGTGTTGGTAAATCCAAAGTAAAATCAAGATTCTTTATTTTCTGCATGTCAAGCCTAGTAAACATCTAATAAGTACAACCTCTAGACTAGAGTTTAGTCATTTCCAAATGGTTATTCTATGGAACGGTTGCTGTAACATGACAGACAAATATCCCCTGTAGGGGACAGAGGGAGGCAATACCTTCTGTCTAAGACGTGTCTCAAACCTGCTGGAGCAACGGGGCTTTGAATAATCTCAAACTCCTCACACCCTTACAACGAACTTTCTAGATTGCAGCCATCAGGTAAAAAATATAGCAATACCAAAATCAGAACCACCACAAAGGTACAGAACCTTCAGCTAAATGCTGATGCAATTTTCTGTTTTATCTATTTTTGTTTTTAAACCATTGATGTATTAGCTGCTAAATCTAATGAATAAAAAGGAACTGATTATGTGTGTAGTCTGATGGATTTCAGTTAACTTACAACTGGCTAAACTCTATTCTTCCTTTATTCTTGCTTAACTTTTTATTTATTCCAACTATTAATATAATAAAGAAAATATTACACAGAAACAGCTGCTACTGGGCTATTCTAAAAGAATAGGAAAAGCTGTCTTTGGACCACTGAAACACACAATCCTATAAAAAATTTCTGAGGGGCAATGAAGCAGCTCTAGGCGGTGCAGATGCATTTACCCTAGTCCATCTTATTGCTTTAAATTTATGAATTTAGTCTTTTCAGGTTTGTTTATATGCATCTACCCACATATAGTTAGATCACTAAATAATTTGATAGAGAATAATAATGACTGTTTTCTTTAAAACCTGGTATTTAGAGTGTGTTCTGTTTTTCTATTAGTTTCATTTTTTAAAAGTTAAGGCCCACCCTCAGTTGTTGAACCCCTCTTTATATTCAGTTCATTTCCAAACTTATGAACTTGACACAAATTTTCCGTTACGCCTTTATGTCATTCCCACTGTGGGTATAGTGGGGAGGTTTGAGTAACTCCCTTTGTCTACACAGACTAAATGTCTTAAGTGTGCAGATAATATCCGTCTGTAACATTAAAGATGTCTTATTGTTTAGGGGAGTAGGGACAATTATAATAATGGGATGGTGATAAATGAATCCCCCAATCTTCACCACTTTGTTCTGGTCATGCTTTAACATAAAAACTAACAGTGCGCAAACGATGGTGAGTCTTTTATTCAGAAATAAAACAACAGATCTATCATATTTAGAACTATATAACCAGTAGACATATTACCAGTGGCCAATGGGCTGTTAGAGAGTTCCTCTTTTATGTTGTTTTCTGGGTCCTGATAGTCAAGATCACAGGACCATTCATCTGGAGCTTCTGTTTTCACCACCAACAGCTGATCCACGTCTGCAGGAAAGATTTTAAGGACATACATAGGCTTATTGCACAACAGATCTAATGATCCAACAAGTTACAAGTCAGGATAAGTCAGAAACAACCTATACAGGTTCTTAATGCAGTTAAATTCACTAGAAAAACTACAAGAAAATTTAAAGTTGGAATAATGAGGGAAACTAAGGGTTAGGAAAGGAAATATAGAGATGGCGACTGGATATTGAAAATCAACATATTTGATGATCAAATCTATGCAGAAGTAAAAGAACGGCTAAAATAAAGGGGCTGTTTTCGAGAGAAAAGACAAAGTATCCATACTGTATACATATATGTTTCTTAAACCCCTGATAAAGATGTGGTTAAAGCATAAAGATATTTATTGTACTGATATTATAATGAACATTCTAGAAAATATTGATTATTTTCATCCATTATTATTACATTTATTTTGTTCTGTGAGCAAGAAAAGTTTAGTTTAAGAATATTTTTTTGTTTGTTTTTTTAAAGAAAATCATAGGTGGCACAATCAGTCGTACTGAAAACAGCCCATTTAAAACCAACATAATGAACAGTTTTAAAATGTATATTTAAGATTTTACACTACTGACATACAACCCATATTTCCCTTAATACCCCTCACAGTGATGGGATGTTAAAGGTAATAACAAATCTGTATTAGGTGAACTGCAGAAAACAGAGGACTCCCGGGGTTAAAGTTCCCAGTAACAGACATTAGACGCCATCTTTGTGCTGACACAAACTTACAAACATCATATATTGCATTAGCATAACAAAACCCAAATAGGAGTATGGTGTTTAAATGAGAAGCATGTGAACAGATTACCAGTAGCGAGACTTGTTGGAAATTCCTCTTCCTCCTCCTTTATGGAAAGTTCTTGGTCCTGGTGGTTCATTATGGCGCTTCTTTAATCAAGGGCCTCTGGTTTCATTACATAAACCCCAATAATTTCTGCAAGAAAATGGAGATTAATGATTTTTTTTCTAACAGTTATTTCGATATACCTCAACAGTAATATAAAGGGCACTTTCACCTATTTTTTCTACTATCTATTAAAAAACCAAATACCAGAACTCTCTAAATCTAGACTCAGTTATTCTACACACTGATATCTAAACCTTTAAATAGGTTTAGCTGTCAGTGCGTAGGCTTTGATAAATGTAAAACCTTTATTTGATCTATAAAAGTTCAATAAAGCACCTGATGGTACTTTTTGCATCCAGACTAAATTTGCTCCAGCTTAAAATTACAATATTTAGATTACTCAAACTTGGACTAAATTCTTCTATACAAAAATAAGATCCACTCAAACCCAATTTGTGATCTGGGAAACCTTTATTTAACATCACTTATATTTCACACAAAAGATTTCTTGTTTTAGTATCCTCGAAATTTAAGACTATTTACTCAGGTTTATTAAAATATGAAAAATAAGCTGATTAAGTGATTCACAAAATAATTTGTAGTCAAGACCATTTTATCAAGTAAAGACAGGACCTTTTTTAAACTGAGCTAGTCTTTATCAGACTACCACTAGCTTCTGAAAGGGGACCCATTTTGAAATATAACAGCCAGCGCTATGTTTTGTATATGGGAGCTGTTCCCGGATCTGGGGTCTGAATCTTTCTATTTAGATACAAAAAGGTAGCACATCAGGGAAAGAGTCTTAAAGTTAATTTTTAAATAATTTTATGTTTATATTAAATATTACTGCAAGTTTTATTTTCTAATATTGGTAGTAAAATGTTTTTACTGTATGATACTGCTAAAAGAATAATTAGATTGTATTATTCTGCATATGTTCACTCATATTTTGAAAGCCCTGCTCTAGCATCCCTCCCTTTGAAAAACACTGGTATAAAAAAAACATATCTGATCAGGGTTTTTCCAATTCTACTGCACTGACACCTGGTAGCTCATAAATATCCCTTTGAAAATGTTTAAGTATTCTTGAGCTATTAGTGTCGTTAGCATTAGTGTGTTGTAGCCTGTGAATCTTTGTTAAACATTTACAGAATAAATGAAGGTTTCACAAATCAAAATCTGAAAAATGAAGAATGGAAAAGTCCAAACCAATCCAATCAAGTTTAATTATTGTAACCAGAAAAGACTACAGATGCTTAGGATAGTTAAAAACAAGGGTGAATAATTCACAAAAGACTCCACCACAAAAGACCGTAGTGGAGACGCTACGCAGTGAGCATACCAGTGAATAACATAATGAGCAGCAATACTGAGGCTTTATTTTGTTTAGGGTTTTTTTCATGAACATTGGCTTTTTTAAGTGTCAGGGTATGTTAGAGAGACATGAAGCAGAAACGGCTGCTATTAGAACAGAGCTATATGAGGTGGATAAATTCAGTGCAATGTCTGCAGAGATGAATTCACTACCAGGAGTCACCTGTAACAGACATAATGACTTATTGAATTCATAAATATTAACCAAACTATGGAGAAATTGAGGTTCAAAAAGCATTTGTAGAGATTTAGCTTAAACAGTATCTGGGCGGGTAAAAATAGAATCCCATCTCAGCCGGGGTAAGTAAACAGGGATGATTTTCTATCCATGCAACATATTTAATTGCTTATTGTAGTCTCATGATATTATATGGTCAAACTTTACAGTCTCAAATTTGTAATTAATATCATTTAAAATTCTATTAGTTTTCTACTAAATCACAAATGTGTGCAGTAAAATGTAATAGCCAGGAGGTTCTGTTCTAACTTCTAGAATTGATATGGACATAGATTCAAATAGGAATTAAAGGTACACTATGCAACCGGTGTTGATTTTCCAGTGAGGCTCCCTCCAGAGGGCGAAAGTAAAAGTGCACTGTCGTAAATATGCACAGCTGTTCTCCTGGTTTCTCCGTCAAGCCAGGCGCGGTTGTTTTGAGCTTAGCAGCGAATGACTAATGCTGCGTTCACACTGGATGTAGCTGGCGCGACAGAAGCAGCGAGTTTAAATGCAAAGTCAATGGTTGACGCGCGTCAAGGCGCAGCAAAAGGTCCCGCGGCGCGTTTTGAGATGCAGGCGCAGCACGTCTGAGCGGCTGCAGCAGCGCGTCGGGTGCGTTTAACGCAGGGAGAGAGACACAGCGCTGATGATCACTCCTCTTAAACAGTTTATTGACGCCTAAATTAACTTAAAATGCAGAAATCTGCCGGCAGAATATGCAGTTTGGATTATTTAGATGAAAAACACCTACCAGCTGCCGCGGTGAACCGCTGCTGATGAAGGGATCCCTGCTGTCGGCGCATCCCTGGTATGTGGGGGTCTGAGCGGCTCCGACAGAAAAAATATTGAAGGCAGGATAATAATCTGAATGAACTGACTGCACTGATTACGTTTTCAGGTGTATTTTCTCACTTAAAAACATATTAAAACTACTTTATTCCCACTGATCACAGCAAATATAGCTGCAAGGCAGAGAAAGGATAGTGAAGCTCCACCCAACGCGCCTCAGACACACTTTTGCAGCCAGAGCAGCAAAGCTGCTTCAGCCGCGCGTCAGAACTAACTGGTACAAGCAGCAAAAATGAAGCAGCAGACACGATTTTGCTGCTTTTGCTGCGTGAAAGTAGCATAACTGCACAAAGATCCCCACTGTGCTAGCAACGAGCATGCTTTTAACTGGGGGCGTGTAGCAGTTCTCGCCGTAAAGCAAGACTGAGCCTGTGGGTGCGGGTCGATGCTCCTGCAATTGCAAGTGCAGTTTTTCCCCCACAGACCACCAGGGCGGCCGAGAATACCTTTGTTCAACCTGAAATGACTCATTTAATCATCCATAACGTTATGGAACACATTAATTAACTGAAAAATGTTGCATAGTGTCCCTTTAAGTAAAACAAAAATAATAATAATAAAAAAAAACTGAACATAAATGTTTCCAGGCTTTTCTGTAAGGTAAGGCTGAATTTCAGGAGATTTATCTTCTAGACCTTTTGCAAGTTGGAAAGGTGCCTGTTTGTGTAGCAAATGTGTCAATGGATTATCAATCATGTGTGGCAAAAAGCACGGCTTCTGCAATAATGCATTATATGACAGTGTAG
This sequence comes from Cyprinodon variegatus, assembly GCF_000732505.1. Taxonomy (NCBI): domain Eukaryota; kingdom Metazoa; phylum Chordata; class Actinopteri; order Cyprinodontiformes; family Cyprinodontidae; genus Cyprinodon; species Cyprinodon variegatus. Next base: position 128,286 of record NW_015150768.1, on the reverse strand, counting down.
CAGGAACTGAGGAGCAATGCAGAAATCCGGAATTAGTCAACAACAGAGAGTGCACCGATAAATTCTGTGCCTAATCAATAGCTTCTACATGTTCATGCAGCATGACTTTTCAAGCTGTAACAAATTCATTCTGAGGTAGGACCTGGAGGTGTTGAAACTGGAGCAGGAAGTGGTGTTGAAAGGATTTCTGGTCCATGCACATTATGAAGGTCCAGCAAGGCTCTGGATGTGTTGAACTCTGTGCTTTTACCCTTACATATCTGCTGCAATAAGAAAGAAAGACGCATTATATTAATATGAAAGAAACAGGAACAACTCAGACATAAAACACAACAATAATACATAGATAACATTTCTATAATGATTGCACTGCACCATCATGAATGAGCGCTCAGCATTTTTTAGATCAAAATACAATATAGTTTAATAATTGAGTACTAATAATTACTTTAATAAAACACTTTTAAATATAGGTCAATTTCTATGATGAAATGAATAAAGTGGAAATCACCTTACGGGTTTCTTATACTATCATAATGGCGGCAGAGTACCAGGATATAGGATGAGGGATGTAGGGCCGTTTCCCAAATCAGAAGCAGAGTTTCCTTTGGTCTGCAGCAAATATATCTTTTAATCTAGCATTCCTACATTCACCTACATCCTCTAATGACATAGTTTCGCATTTTACGACCAATAGATCAGGTCCAATAAAGCGTTTTAACGGAATTGTATTCTGCTCCTTCATTTCACCAGACTCAATCGTGTCGAACATTTTTGGTGTTACCAGTAGATTAAAAACCATTGCTGATAAAAGCGAGAGCACTCACCTTTATTATCCGACTGATAGTGTCTTTGTTGTGTCCTGTTGCTTTTTTTTTCCTGGAATGTCTCTTGTTGTTTCCTCTGTACTAGTTTTATGCAAACAAGCTCCCCTCCAACAATTTCTGCTATTTATAATGAATCTTCAATAAGCTATAAATGTCCATACACGTTATTAACTGTTATTTCTAAGCGTTATTAGACCTAGTGAACGGGCGCCGCCATGAAAAAAAATATCGCGTGCAATATCTCGCGATAATTACGGTCCATGATAGAGGATCGCCGCCATATTGCGAGTGGCAGATTTGTATCCCATTGTAGCTTTAAACAGCGTTCTGGGCTCTTCTGATTATTATAGTGATGCATCAGAAACGCTTTGCTCTTCTGTTTTAAGTTACATTATCGAATGAAAAAATAAAAAAATATAAATTACCAACATCAACATAAAGTTTCAATATCACATTTCTAAACTAAACATTTTTAGAATTTATATTTCTTCATAAGCTAGTGAAGGTTCTCTTTCATCCATGCAGGTCATAGTCATTCTAAAAAAAGGTAAAAAAAAAAAAAAAAAAAAACTTTGTTTCCAAGTTTGAAGCGTTTTGCTTCCCCTTCAGGGAGCTTTTTCAATTCAAAGTGTCAATTCAAAGAAATTGCGTTAAGTTTTATTCTTTTAGAGTTTTATTCTTTTTAGAGTGGACAAGAACCAAGAACAATGTCCTCATAAGCTACATAAGAAAAGAAACACTACCTATAAGCAAATGGATATTATGGCAAAAGTCGGTAGTGATGATTGATGGTGTTGTTGTTTTAGGACAGGGGCAGCATATTCTGCTTAATAACACAATGTATAGTCTTCTGTTTTTGACTTATCTCACTTTTTGAGGATTTTTGAATAATAACAGGCATATGTCTCAAAACGGTAAACACTGAGCTTATACTTAAGTTTTCTTAATAGAATTTACTTCAAGTATTTGTACTTTTTGCTTAGGGGTGAACTATCTCCACTTTCTCTCCTATGATGTTGAGGGTTGTGAATCAATATTTTATTATACTGGTAGTCAACCACCATATCCATGATCTGGCTAATACTATGGAGCAGATTTGTATTTAAAGCCAAAGGTCTAAAAAATAAAGTGAAAAAAACCAACACAAACACATTGCTGTTGTATCACTATGCATCACATCAGGCAGAAACAGTAACCAGCTACACAAGTGGTTGGACTGTGTTGGACACTGAAGACAAAGAAGCGGAAGAAAATATTTAATGTATGTAGTTGGAAAATTCTCTGTCATTAAAAAAGTGGTAATATATAATTAAGGTAATACTACCACCTAGAGGAGATTTAATAAAGTTGCAGGAGAAATTAATATTGTCATTTTATCTGCAATCTTTCCACCCAAAAAAACCTAAATTCATATTTGACACTGAAAAAAAAGAAAATATTATGTGACTGAGTTTAAATCTTTCAAAGCAAGAATCGCTCCAAATCTAGGCTTGTTTGCAGTTCGTCATGTTAACAGTGGCAGAGTAGGTTACTGGGTTTAGTATACTTTAAATACATTCAGCTAGGTTTATATTGTTTCAAAAAAAGTGGGTTTGTGGTCAGTAGAAATGTTGACATCATAGTGCAGGTTATTTCAACATAGTGAAAAAAGCTGGATCTCTTTTGGCTTTTATTATGTCTAGTTACCTTATATTCAGTAAAAGAAGAGACCAGGAGCTGATTGTTTTTATATGTTTGTGTTTTTTTTTTTTTTTTTTTTTTTTTTGTTTTTTTTTTTACTGTTTTGCTATATTCTAGCTTCATAAATAACCCTTTAATTGGAACTTTAATTTGGGTTTACCAAAACATGTTTTACTTGAAACACAGCATAAGACTTCTAAGATACAGTATCTTGGTTCTTTCTTTCTCATAGCTTATCCAAAAGGACTAGGTTATCCTGAGCTTTCTCCATTTCTCCAATGTAAGATCAATAATGTCAATCAATTAATCAATCAATTAGCTATTTTCGAAATTTATGCTGCTAAAAGTCTTGGCTGCTGGAGAACATAGGGACTAGTTTCATCATAATGCTCAATTCTCTCTATTCTGCCATTGTCAATATTAGTTAGTTCTACCCATAGCTTCGTGTTTGCTTTTTTTCTCATCATAGTATCTTTATCGAGTCTGTTCCTCTTTAGCTGTGACTCAATCCTGGAAAGAAGTATCAGCTGGGCTTCTGCTATCAACATCGATGTTTGTGATGTTGGAGTTGGGGCGGTTTTTCAGTGTAGCCCTGTATCT
>NW_015150768.1:91945-125134 GCF_000732505.1 Cyprinodon variegatus | reverse complement strand
TTTACAGGACTAACTGTATGTGCTCTCTTTCATCCTTTGACATGGGTACTGACTCCGAGCCTGTCTGCTTCTTCTCTGCACAGGGCCACCTGTGGAGCTAGTTAACATTTACCTTTGTTATATCTGCTTATTTATGTATGTCTGCTTCTGTCTTCTTGAACCCCAGTCACCCTTGGCAAAAGGCCACTCACACAGTTTGGTTCTGCTGGATGTTTCTTCCTATTAAAATGGAGTTTTTCCTCTCCAGTGCTGCTTGATGAATGCATCTCATTGAAATGTCTCTGTAAAGTGGCTCGAGATCACATGTGTTCTGAAGTGGCACTATATAAATAAACTGAACTGAATTCAAATACTTGGGTTAATAATTGAACATACAATGGAATTTACTCACGACTGCAAAACAGTTTTCCCAAATAAAGCAAGAAAAGGCAATTTAATGTGAAACTTGGAATGTATTTCATGACAATCTGAATGTCCATTTCTTGTTTAAAAAAATTTATATTATATCCATAACCCATGTCATAAAAACCCTAACCCATGACAGAATAAAAGAAAGAATTGACGAAAGATATTTTGGAACAGACATAACTGTTTGAACAGGTTATTTGCGATATAATACAGTCTACTGAATCACACAAGGTCATTTTCAAGTTTCACCTCAGATAATGTTGCTTATTTTGGTGAAGGTTCCTGAAGCTTCTGAAGTTGAGATCTTATCTGTTTGAGTCTTGCTACTGACTGAGCTGTATCAAGTTTTTCAGTGGCTTTATATCAGGCTAACACCACTACTTATTCCCCATTCAGCTTCTGTAGTCCCAGCAGCCTGGGGGGCACAGCCTAGCTTTTGCAGACCACACCAAGTACAATTGACTCCACTGAGGTTAAAAACATAAAACAGATCTAAACAGCAAATACATGAGCGAGAGTGAGACAGTACCTCTGGGGTGCTGAACCTATTCAGCTTGTTTCCATGAGCTTTAATGCATGCTTTGTTTGAAACATGGCGATGGGGGAAACAAAGACAAAACAGCCGGAAACAGTGCAAAAAAGCTAGTGTAGCAGTTATAGTCTTTAACAGCTGCTGGCACTTTGACTGTTTTCTACCACTACCACTGCTAAACAGCTTTCCATGACAAAGTAATGTGCAGGGTAGGACACAAACACCTTCAATGAATGAAAATATCAGGTTCCTCTCAGGTCAGTCTCAATGTCCCTTTGGGATTTTTTTCCTTTGGCTGTAATATTAGTTTAAGGAATGCAAATCATTGTCCCAAAATAAAAGTCCAAGTTTTCATTCTCAGTACTCTTATGTTGGAAAAGCTCCACGTATTGTAATATGATAGGTGTATTTTTTTTCCAGTGGGGTGTGCTACTTTGTATGCTGATGGCATTTTGACTGAATCTACAAGTGGGTTCACCAATTAGGTTTCCAAAAATATTATGTTTTCTTTCCTTCTCATATTGGATATTGAAAATTAATCAACTTAACTTTAATTAATAAAGCAGCACTAACATAATAAAAATGCATGACACAATTTCTGTGCAATTGAAGAACTGATGGTGATGATGGTCTAAAACACTTATTATACAAAATGATTTTGAAATGAAAAAAAAGCCAAAGACCAGAACTGGGGTGTTGCAGTGGCCCTCTCAAAGCTCTGAACATTAACACATTTGAGTAATCCAACTCTTCAAAATAAATGAACAGAGCCATAAAATTATGACAAATGCCTAATAAGCATTAAAGGTGTACGACTCTGTAAGGTGAATCTAACCAAGAATATAATCTGAGACTGAAAATGTTTGCTTTATCCCATTCTATTCTAAATCCTAACAACAACAAAAAAAAACAGTACCACATTTAGTTCTTCCAGTCATATCCATTAACACGATTGAGCATTTAGATTTGTGCTGCTTTATCTTTCTGCTGGATAACCCAGCTTAGACCATGCTTTGGTTGTCAGACAGATTAATTCACTTTTGACTCCACAATAGTTTGTGAGGTTATAACATTAGTAGTAAAATAATACAATAAATCAGGGGTAAGCAATTAAAAATCAGCATAGTCCGAATAAAGAAAATCATGAACCAGTAGAGGTCCGGAGACATTTTTAAATATAATCTGTTATTTTAAATAGAATTTAACACTGTAATAAAATTAGGTTTTAATGCACCCGTTCATTGAATTTTCAAATAACAAAATATATAACAAAAAAAAACATTTTGTTCATTTTAAAAGTGTTTTTTGAACTAGAGAACAACAATCTTTAAGTTTGGTATACAATTTCCTGATTCACATATTTTGTAAAACACCTGAATTGACAGTTTGTTTCTTTTTTTCTTTTTTATGGCTTAATGAGAGAAGTGGGCTTTATGCTGCACTGCGAGGCATTTAAAACTGGGCTGGAATGGCAGCAAACCCATTATCTCCAGCAGAGCTGAGCTAAATTCATTGCAGCAGCAACGTTGTGACACTTCCAGCTGCTCGGTGGGGAATCCTGCTTCACAGCAGTAGATTCAGCCAAACATACTAAAAATGTGCAGGGTCATCTTTGAGTACACCATTTCACTTTTCTTTCAGTAGTTGACCACAGTTCTTCCAGGAGTCCATACTTTCTCTGCTTTCTTTTTCTCATCGTCTTCTCCTTCTTTCACATCGCCCTGCTTGCCGCAAGTTTGCCTGCTTTGTCTAAAAGTAGATAGCAGCAGCAACCCAGACTGACAAAGCTTATTGGGTAATTTGTATCACGTGTAGGCTGGTCCTGGACACTCTGGAGGGCTTTACCATATTAACAGGAGAAAAGGGGCAAATTAAGTTAGACACTGTCTTTAGACAACATGTGGTAATTTATAAATGTTGACCTCTGCAATAAATACAAAAATAATCATTTTAATATACATTTTCTGTTATGGTTTTTAGTTGCACCTTACATAATATTAATCTATCAGGAAACCTTGAGTGGTTAACAAATACAATAAGATACACTCCAATCCTATGGTCTTGCTTTGTGTCAAAAATAATTTTCCATTTCTTTTGACATTTTTTTTTTATAAGATAATAGTAATGTCTAGTGAAATCTTTGTGAATTTTCCATGCAAATTTCCCTCTTTTCTGATGTTCTATCAGCTTTAGCCTTTTTTCAGAACCTTTCTTTCCCTGTCTGCCGACCAAGTCACATATTTACCTGTACAGTTCAACATTAACTTAGTACATTTACATTGCACCATGCAAACAGGCTGCTGTGGATTCAGTCGTGTCGGTAAGAATGATTACATTTGCAGTGATGTAACCCAGACACATGCCGATTGCGACCAGTTAGTCTGACCTCTGGATCTGACAGGAAGGATTATAGGCTTCACAGACAGAGCACCAAACTGAACCATGTCTGCAGTTCTTTTGTTGAAGCCTCTCATATAGCAAATACCTTCAACATACTGAGGCTTGAGGATTTTTAGTTTATGCTAAATGACTTGCGACTGATGAAATTTGTGCGATCGCAAACAGAGGATATATTGAAGATGTAATCAAAACAATAAACACTTTTCACTAGATTAGTACACATTTAGTGTTTATTTTCCAAATAAGATCAATGGCTTTTAGGTATGTTATACCAAGGAGACCTGCTTTGATCAGAAAATAAAGCCAAAATAGAGCTACTCCAGTAATCAGGGCTGCCTTTGGAATATGATAAGATTGCAGGTTAAGATGAAGAGTTAGCGATTTAAGACGTATGAATTAATAATGGGTTCCAAAATATTTCAAAATGCATTCATGCTTTCTGCATGTTACAGGACTGCATGTATATATAAAAAAAATAACTATTAGCATTTGCCTCTGCTAAAGATAATAATAAACCTATGTAAATTATACCAACAAATCACTAATTAGGTACATTTTGCTTGTAACAGACAGTACTTCCTTTTGCATAAAACAGTTTTAATTTCTCATGTCAACAAGTTGTTGGAATCCTTGATCTGAGAATGGTCCATACTGTATTGACGTCATATCAATAAACTATTTTTGCTGATTTGTTGCCTTCATATTACTAATGCTATGCTTATGTTCCAGCACATCCCAAACTTGCTTTATTGGAATAATCTGGCAACGTTTACTGTTGTAGAGGTTATCCTGCTGTAGGTAGATATAAGATGGTTATGTTGTGCCCTTAAAGAATTGAAGACGTTCAAAACAATAGTCAGGTAGTCTGCTTTTTTTTGACAATGCTCAGTTGGTTCGAATGGGCTTAAAGAAAATATCTCCATTATATTATTGTTTGCTGTTTAAATTGCTATTGCAAAGATGTAATGTTTTATGTTATTTAAATTCTGGCTTCACTATCTTAATCTCATTGGCCAGGCCAATTCTTTTTAAAATTTTCGATTGTCCAGTTTTAATAAGTCTTTGTAAACTAGCCTGAGCGTCCTGTTGTGTGGTTCTATCTCGGTTGCCCTGCCTCTGTCACACTAACAGCTTTAGATTCAGCTTGTTGATATGGTATTCTGATTATCAAAATTTAAAGGTTATTTATACATTTTAGTTATTTTTTAAACTATCACTTTTCCGTTACCTCAAACTCATCTGTCCATCACCTCCTTACATTTACAAGGTATTTCTGTTGACACAGCTAATACCTGTTGGATATTTTTGCTTCTTTGGACGACTGTCTTTGAGCCAATGATAGTACTCAGATCTGCCCCTTTAACACCAACAACTAAACCATCAACACCTTTGTTTATATATGTTCAAGAACGGCCTGTTTTCCAGTGTAGTCCTGTTTCTCTGACTGTGACTGGCTGGATGTGCTCTATTTATCCTCTGACATGGGAGTTGGCACGGAGCTCGTCTGCCTGGCTTTGTGTTTTCTGGACGGGGCCGCCTTTTATAGCTGATTTTTGTATCTCTGCTTCTGTCTCCTTGAAACTCAGTCGGCCTCGGCAGATGGCTGCTCACACTGAGCCTGGTTCTGCTGGAGGTTTCTTCCTGGTAAAAAGGGAGTTTTTCCTCTCCACTGTCGCTACAAGCATGCTTAGTGTGAGGGATTGCATTGAGTCAATGAGTCCATGCAATGAACTGGTTTCCCTTATATAGAAAACTTTGAATCAATTTGACTGTATGATCTGCTGAACTGTAAAGTGCCTTGAGATGGTGTGTTGTTAATTGGCACAATATAAATAAACTGAAATGAATATACTTCATGTAAAGTTCCTTCAATACCATTTCTTCCTAAATATTGATGAAGAAATTAATATTTAGCAAGTCATTCTTACCATGTCTATGTAGCAAAAATGCACTCAGTTTTCATACGTTATGACTTGGCTGCTTTGCCAATTGTGTTGACAAATAGTAGAAAAAGTGTAACGAAAAAGCATGTAAGTTGCAGCATGTACAACTACATGCATAATAAATGAAAGATTTTTTTCTTTTTAGAAATAAATTCTGAACTTAAAATAAATAAAGGAGGGTCTTGTCAGACTGGACTACATTAGACATCTTTTCTGTCTAAAAAAATAATTTGTGTTTTCCTGGCATGTCAGCAAATAAAATCTCTTTTATTTCATACATAAAATAAACATTGCCTGGACATCGAATTACATAGACAATGCTGCTTATATAAATAGTGTTTTTTTTTATTAAACAACAAAACAGATTAAATGTCAGCTGACAAACTTGAACTGTGCAGATAGCTCCCTGAAGACCTTGAGCAACAGATTGCACACATGTTGCTCAGATGTTCTTGTTTTGACTGCTGTTTATGCTTTCATTTGATTTGATTCAAAGCCTCTATCAGTCATCTGGAATGGCGTCTTCCATCCACTTCATATAAGCCTGACTGCCATCCCCCACTGGGAAGCTGAGGGCTTCTGGGTTTGCATAGGGATGAATGGACCTTGAAGAGAGCCAGAAAAGAAAGAGAGCTTAAAATCTATAGTTCTTAATGAGGATAAATTAAAGCAAAGACCGTCTTTATCAGAGTTGTCATATGCAACTCTGCATCTGTTTTTTTTTTCTTTAACCTTTTAAACCCATTGTGTTTTTTAAACCTTGACTATACACCACAATCTTGTTCCAGTTAAGTTAGTTCATTTTCTACGCACAGGTCATGCCCTTTAAACAACTATTACTGAACTAGATGGTTCCTAAACTCCAGTGAAGGCTGAGGAGAAATAAAATGACAACTTCTCAGGAGTCTTTAAATGTCAACCTATTACAACATCTCAAGGTTGGCACTTTGCATGTGTTGTTGCCAGAGGCGCACCTTCAAACAGAATACATTTATTTCATCTTTGCTTGTAAGCAGGGTTTCATTCTGGCCTTGCATTCATGGGTTCAATTCATTCAGATGATGAAATATATCTGCCAGGTAGGTAGAATTTTACACACCACACCTCTCACTGGTAATAAATACATTAACTTACTCCTTCAGATAATACAGTATGTGTGGGACAGCAACTTGTCACATGATAACCATCCAACTTTTATAAGAAGAGAAAGGGCTTAATGGTTTGTTCCCATTTCCACGCACAATGATGCAAATATGCATCAATATTTTCACAGGTGGAGCAGCATCTTTTAGTACCAGTAGTGTGGCTCCATCATTGCAAACACTTATGCAGTCTTACTACTCAAGAGCTATTTAATTAGGATATTCTGATGTAAAGCCAATACTTTCCTCTCCAGTTTCACACTAACCAGATGCTAGAATATCTACTAACATCAATGAACGCGTTAAGATGCAAAGTAAATTCCCTAATGACGCATAACAACACTTTCAGTGCCTGAGAATTGTGGGACTTTTGCCATATCTTGAACCACATCATTCAGACATAGAATACATTTTTCTGTAAAAGCAAGGGACTTTTTTTATTTACCTTTGAGATCAGCCTGGAAGTAGTAAGCTTTAAGAGAGTATCATTAAAGTTTTCTGGCTCTTCATGTTTAAATGTTTCCATAAAAAAACAAAAACAAAAAACAAACTACTATTTGAGTTTGTTCTGAGATATGGTATAAGCTTGATTGTTACATGATGTACCGTAATTGGATAGCTTTTGGCCGCACACCAAGCACAAACTTTTTTTGTACAATTGCTTTGCAGGTAAAAGCAAACCTGAATGAAAGTTAGCTCCCTCTGTATCGCCACCTTTGCTTTCTTTTGACCACTTCCCATAATAGGATCTTCCTCTAGCTCCTCCTATCATTGTTTTTTCCTTTTTAATGTCATGCGTTAGCTTTGTAATTCTTGTCTAAAGAAGGAAAACAATAACGAAGGAACTACATGTTGCTACCTACTCACAGAAGAGGGAATTACATTATGTTGCAATCTGTGTTATAAAAGAAACTCCACAAAGGTATATTGAAAAGCAAAAGTTTATTTGTTTATTTTAGATTCTTCAAGACTAATTAAATGGATTTGGGTTTTTGATTTAGAAACTATTTTGTTTAAAGGACATGTTTTGTCTTTTAAATTGACTGTATTATGTGAATATTGGTGCTCATGTGATTATGTTTGACTATAATGTCAAAAGTACTTTTATTTAATCTTTACATATTGACAAAACTCCATGATATCAATGTATCACTGTTTAGCACAGGTTAGAGCCCCTCGAAGGCTCCTACAAGGGTTGCTGTCTGATGAAGATGCATGACTGGAGGGATTTCAAAAACATCTGGCATAACTAAATGCACGTCAGGGCAGGAGGTCATTCAGTAATTTCTAAAATGAAACAATACTGTTCAATCCTTTTTTTTTTTACTTTCTCAATTGTCTCCATTTTAGGATAAATCAAGTGCTGCTGTACTGCAATTTAATGTTGAAGCATTTATTTTTTAACAAAGAAAGCTAAACAATATAACAGTTACTGTAAATAGTTATGGTAATAATTAGATAATATGCCTTTCTTGTATTGTACAACTGAAATCCAAACCTTATCAAAGTAAAAGTTCAACTAAGAGGTACATTGTCGGTGTATAAAATTCACAGTCTATGTTCATGTGTATAGCATTAGAGGTAATTTACACCGAGCACACTATTTTGATTACCTGGTTGCATTGTTAAAAGTATTGCAACTATGAAAAGTATCGATACTCAAACATTGTATCCGGATGCAATACTGATTTTTTCACGGTACTAAATAGGAGTGCTGTTTGCATTTTTTGCAATTGTTTATTTTAGATTTCTAGATTATTTTCCCATTAAATTATTAATACCTCAGACAACCTTATTTTTAAACTGTGTTAAATTTTTGTTACTTATTTTGCCTTTATTTGCAAACTTTAACTAGTAGAATCTGTGAAAGCATAATGACATTGAAAAAGGTGTGGAGAGTTTTTGGGCCGCTGCTCACAGGACACTAGCTCTTTGCTCCAAATTTTCATAGTAAAAAGCTGAGCTTTTTCCTTACCTGAACTATGGGATAATTACATCTAAATAATAGAATATGATGAATAAATCAGTTTTCAAGCTGGCACATCACAACTGTGTATTCATAATTCTCACCCATTTTGACAGTTTTGACAGTTGACAGTTTTGACATCTGTTTAAAATATAAATATAAGTTTAGTTTTCTTTTCCTTTAACAAGAATTACTCACAAATAAGTTGTTCGTTTTAATTAATTTTACCCAGTAATGTAAATTTGAACTTGCTTCTGAAAATATATAATAGTCACATTTGCTCTGTAAGTATACAGTAGAATGATACTTCACTGACTGCAGAACAACAAAGGATATATCAGTAAATTGTATTTGTCAGGTTTTGGGGGATAGAGCTTTACTTTTGTATTTTCTCAGCTATCTGTTTAAAAAATGTCTGATTCTTGTCTTTTTGATGCTGCTTTCAACCTCAGCAGGTAAAAGATTTAGACTATAGCTCTATAGAAGCAAGCTGCTGTAAGTCATTCAGAAATGAGCTCTTTTTTCTGCTTTTATAACAGCAGTCTAATCGGTAATAGAATTTGCTGCAAACTGTCCTCCAGTTACCACACAGAACATTCACATGTGGATAAGTTACTTATTTCACAGACATGGGCTTTCATATTTTCTTTCTGATGAGAGTTACAACAAAATAAGAAAGTGCATCAAATGTTGTAAACGATACAGATCTTACCTCACATGATCTACAACATCCTGGATCCTGGAGGTCTTTGTTTTGATCAGCTGTAAGGTAATAACAAAAAAAAATAAAATAAATGAAATGGGTATTCTGTCTCAGAGAACACTTTGCTTATAAAAAGACTTACGATCAGGATTTCATTTGCTTCCTGAATTTCACCTTTCCAGTAGAACCTGAAAAACCACAAAACATAATTTAGAAAGATAAATCAGTTTGGCACTTAGAAGTAAAGAGAATAGCTATATATTTGCATTATTTAACAAAAAAAATAAAAAATAATATATATATATATATATATATATATATATATATATATATATATATATATGGTTTTCAGTTTTACCAGTTTTGAAGTCTAGTTTTTTTCCCCCTTCTTCTTCCCCATAACACTTGAAGCTCATTCTGGATTTAACTAAATGGAATTAGGGCTGAAATTTAACTGGGCATTTCTGACAAAAAAAAGCCTTGTTAAAATACCAGGGGTGTCCGAAATTGCAAAAATTTTTATCTCAGAGAATGTACTACCACAAACATACAGTCATGACTCCAGAGCAGACTTGGATGCACCCAAACATTTAACTATAGAAAATATAGCAAGCAGTATGAATCATTTGCACTTCTGGTTAACGAGAACAGACAAATGCAGCATAAGGAAACTTATATATGGTTCTCTAGGTGTGGGTTGGGTACTTCAGTGGGTGCTGTCTCGTTCCGGGGCTTCCAGGCTGGGTCTAGACCTTCTAGCCACGTGGGGTCCCTACTAGGGGGTGGTGCGCCCCTGGGCCTTGGACCCCGGGGCTCTTATCTTGATCCACGGTGGTGGTGACTGGCCAACAGCGGACCTGTGAGTCTGGTTCCTCAGCGACTGGGCCCCTTTGGGGTTTGGCCCTTTAGGGGTTAGACTATCGGTGCTCTCGTCTGCCCTTTCCTGGTTCGTGCGGCCAGCCCTATGTCCGTCCTCCTTGTGTCCCAGTGATTTGGGGTGCCTCTGGATATCTGGGGCCCTCGCATCGCCTATTTTCTGTCTGGGGCCCTCTATGGTGAATCTGGGGCAACCCACACCTGCTATTAAGCATACTTTCCTTCTTTTTTTGAATATACATGAGCAAGCCCATGCATACATACCGCGGGAGTTTTGCTCTAGGTGTTCATGGATACACACTACCAATAAACACAACTCTGCAGCTACAGATACCACCCTGATTTATATTGTGTAATCACCATAGGTTTTGATTTCAACCCACATGGATATCCAAAGGATACCTGCAGCTCTTGAAGCTTTTATTTATGTTGACTTTGGTTGTCTGCTGTCTTCTTTTTGTCTTTTGTTGCTCTTGTATTTTTGTTCTTTTTGCTGTTTTGTTTTATTTTCTCTCTTTTCATGCACTCTTTCCTGTCTCTATCACTTTCTCTCTTCCCTTAGTTCTTATCCCCTCTTTCTTTCTCACCTTCCTTTCCGTCTCTGTGTCCGTTGTATAAGATTTTACTCCCAAAATACTTTTCAATAAAGTTTCATATACAAATATCAAGCAGAACAGTCATAATGGTTTGTTCTAGCAGTTGGGGTATCATCTAGCTCTGGGACATCCATTCCTAGAGCTATATTGGCAAAACAGGACACACACACACACACACACAAAAAAAAGAAATAAGAGAGGTATGTGTATTGTTTTATATAACCTTTAAAGATTGGATATTTATTTTAACAAAAGCTTTGTATGCATTCAAACTACACATCTTCTCTGGTTTCATGGAAAACACTTATTTAGTTTTTAAGTATAGCACTGGCTTAAGCATTTTCAAATGTTCTTTGTTGTTATGGTTACCCATTAATGGGAACATTAATCGATGCGTGTAAAAACATGCATGAGTTAACAGTTTGGGAGACTAACTGTTCCTCAGCTTTAAACCCAATTAAGACTTTTGTGATTGTGTGAGAGGTAGGATTAAACATCCTATTCTTTGTCAGAGTGATGTAGGTCTTACATTGTGGAGGTCCTGGAGAGGATGTTAACACTGGCTGCCAATCGTTTTTCCATGATAGACCTAAGAAAGAAAATCAAAAGGAAAAAGGTCAGTAGATATGAAAAGAGGTAAAAAAACCAAAACAAAAACAAAATTAATAGCTATTATCCATCATTGTATTTTTAAAACCAAATTTAAACAGATAATAGAAACAGAGCTGTTCCATTTTACTCAGTCTGAGAAAACAGAAAATAGATTTAGTCCTGGGGTCCTTTTGCGCAAATTCAATGCAGCATAGCATAAAGTTATCATCCTGTTGGAAACATGATCTGCCTCTCGATAACCTTTCTATTAATATGCTTTCATATAGGATTACATCCATCTTCTTTGGAAACAGCCTTTTTGTATCTTAAAGCCCACTTTGGAACTTTTGATGACTATCTGCTGTACAGCTCCTGTTGGTAGTCTACCACTTGAATTTGTTGCCCATAGTCTAACAATTCGGTATTAAACAATATTTTTAAACATCTGTTTTATAAAATTTTGAAAAATGTCACATTTTAACTTGTTTTAACCTTTAAATACTTCACCTGGTTGTAATGAATCAAAAAGATATCTGTAATCGCTATATTCTACTTTATCAAGGTGATTTTATGACATTTTAATGCCAAAAGCTCAAAGCGTGCAAAAAAAACGCAAAGTTTTCTTGCAAGTGACTTTAAATATGTTTTCCTAAGAGGTTGTTGGAAACAATTACATTCATGCTAAAGCTAAATTTATACGTGCTTATAATAAAAATAGAAAAATAGTATACTCCGATTGTAGACCTATGAGAGTTTGACATAATTTTTAAGATCTGTACCTCAAGAAAAATTCACTTACCTATTTTAAAAGTTTTTATAATTTCATAAAATGTTGTATCTGAAAAGACGTCTGTTATCAATTCAACTGATGGTCCCTCCAACAACAGCAAAAGAATCGAGAACTGCAATCTTTTAAAGTTTTATAAAATTCACACTGGCTGTACCTGCCAATATCTTTTGCTGCCTGTTCATTGGGGCAGTTGATGAGAAGGACAGAATAGTGTCCTGGCACACAGCTTCCTGTGAAGACTGCATGAAGCAGGACCCCGAGGGACTTCAATCCAGGATACATGGAAATGGACACCATCAGGAACTGAAGAGGATCAGATGTACAGTTTCAGCCATTCATCTGGGACACTTTTTTATACACCCTAAAAAGCTCGTAAAAATTGACAAAATGAGAGCTATATAATATAATCAAAACAAAGAAAATGTGGATATGAAATAATTTCCCAGAGTAAATTTCTGAAAGGAAATTATTCAAGAGCTGAATATAAGATCAGAAACATCTGATTTAATTTGTGAAAACAATGTATTGAGACAGACAAAAATATACGTTTTTTTAGTATCTTTAGATATAAAATATATTACCAATAGGAAACATGTAAAATGAATAACACCAAAAGAAAAACATACTCACAAAAAGAAAAAGAAACATTTGTTTTGTTTGTTTTTTATGACATAAAGTAACTGACACATTTTACCAGCAAAGAGAAAGAGCAAAGTAGTTCCAGTGATAAAATTCTGAAGCAGTTGAACTTGACCTTTAAACAGCAGAAGAATGAAGCCTGCTTTGCACAAACCAGAAATAACATTAGGTGTCTAGCAGCCAAAAAGCCTAGGAATATAGCTAAAGTAAAAAAGCAGAACGTTAGTAATCACCTCTAGGACAATAGCGTAACGACACAACAATAGGCCTGTAAGCAACATTATCTGGGTGGGCCCCATAACCAACCCGAAATGTGCCCCATACATACACACTTTATCGTTTCATCATTCTTCACTATACATGGATGTACTTTACTGTATTCTGCTGTAAAATGAGTCTTATTGGACTACCTTGAGCTTCACAGCTCCCCTCCTCCCCCACACTCTCTCTATTCATCTGCTGGTCGCAATCTTCACTCACTGTAGCACCAGCGTCCACCTCTCCCTCTTTGGTTCTTTGAAAGAACGTGTTTATTTTTGGGAATTTTTTCCCATTCTTCCAGCAGCTCTTCTTTGCTTTTTCTTTTCTGAAATCCTTAAGTACCCATTGTTGGTATCCATCTTAGCTAACACATTGTACGTAACGGTTATGGTTTCAATCTACGCTCTGGATTACCCATAATTCCAAGTTGCAGTGTACAAAGCAAAATACTCAAATACATCGTTCTTTTAAGATCTTTATTGCAGTTTGAAACATATTATATGAGTGTATTTTTACCAACCATCTAATGAACTATACAGTTATTAACATAGTAATTAAAAGTACCACTGTCTGCTTTGCTATTGGTCACCATCCTGTTGAAATCTGCCATGTTTTGGGGTATAAATATCAGTCAATCCAGTCTCAGTTGGATTTAGGAGGAATTTTTGGCACCACTACATTTGCATAGAGACTTCCTGGTCCACAATTGTAGGGGGCCTACCAGGTGTCAGTGATGGGGCCCATAAACAACTGCATACTCTACAGTATTTACAGAGAGTTACACCACTGTTCTTAGATCTCTAGGATCTTATTGTGTCTCATCAATATACATTTTGTGTATTAAGCCTCTTTAAATGAGTGCATGTATGAATTTATGGTTCAATTCAATGATCTGCTGTCTTTTAAAATGGCTAACAAGTTTCAGTATTCATCCTCTGATGCATCAGCCTGTCAGATAGATGAGTATTGCCTTTTGGCTGCAGAGATCAAATTCTAATCTGTCCCACTTTTCTGCGCTCTGTAGGACAGCGTCACAATCCGACACAAAGGGACGTCCACGCACAAATAAACCACACAGTTAAATAAATAGATTTTTTTTTTTAACTGGAGGCTATGTGTCTCTCACCAAACATGAAGTTAGCACCACCGCCCGGACTGTTGCGTTCACATGAGCCTCCCTCAACCACCGATGGAGCATCGGGTCTCTGCGCCACCACCGCAGCAGCAGCTCCATCCTGGATAAATGCTGACTAAACTTCCCGGAGCGCGGAGGCGATCAGCAGTGGCCTTTATCTATGGAAACAACTTCCTCATGTTCGCAAAGAACAACAAAACAAGCCGGGCATGTGACCTCCAGTAAAACACCTCTGACTAAAAGCCACTGTAACGGTCAAAACGTATAAAATAAATAGCTGCTGTGTTTAGATGCGGTCACTGCGCGCAGACCAATAAGATAGCTGCTGAAGTGGGTGATGGCCTTTGTCCTAATCGGCTTTACCGCGGTGTTTATGATAAATACTTCCCTGCCCGCAGGGTTCTTTTTGGTGGCTACAAACTGACAGTGTCAAGGGAAACTAAATCAGATAACATCCATATTATAATGGCAGCGCTGCAGCATTATTATCATGGGCGGTTCTAGACAGGGGCCAACGGGGGCCATTGCCCCTGTAGATCATGTTATGACCCCTGTACTGAAGAAATAATACTTAAAATTAAAATGAATTTTAATTATGATCTGCACTGGAACAGATATGGTTACTAATTATTTAAAAAAAATAAGATGAAAGCTTCAGTGGTATTGAGATAGGATCCCAGTTTTCATCTGCTAAATGTTTTTTTAAACAAACAAAAAAAAATTACTCTAATTTTTACAGCTGAATTTATCTGTTTCTCTTGAGTACTAATTCAGATTTTATAGAAAATGTTATTTTAACTTAAATTAGGTGAAAAATATGTAAAATTCCTAAATTATGAATGTATAATGACCTCATAAGAAATAGAATTTTAATTAAACCTAATTGAATAGAAATTTTACTTCATGCAGCTATCTTATGATAATATATTTGAATCCCTTGCCCTATTTTTTTATTTCATGCTTTTCTGTGCCCCCATGAAAACTAGCTGCCCCCTGGTACATTTGGTCTAGAACCGCCGCTTGTTATTATGATGATGATTATTATTATCATTAATATTATTATTGTAGGAGCTATTTCTCAATTTTTAGTTGAATTTTAGAATCTGGATTATCTAGTTTGATTTGTTATTTAGAATAAGATCTGTTTAGTGATTCAGTTAATTAGTTAATTAATTTTAGCTTGGGATGTGGGTGTTTCACAGTATAAATAGGGAGATCTTAGGTAGCTCATCATTAGAGCTGGATAAAAAAATAGATTTTGAATCGATTCCTTTACATTTTTGCAAAATCGATGTCTAGGGAATGAGATTGATTAGTTTTATAGTTACGGGAGTGACCTTCCCATTTAGATTAGCAGGAAAGATGCACACAAGGTTACTTCAAGCCAGACAGCTGCAAATATAGCCAATAGGTTGACTGAAGATATTAGCAAAAACCCTGTAGTTGTTACAGACAACATTGCAAATATGGTTTGTGCATTGAAGATAATGCAGCTCATGAATGTCTGCTGTGTCCCCGCCGTGTCACATCTGCTTGCTCATGTGAGGCTTCAGTTTTTCACTTTTCACAAACAAGTTTGCACTTTTGAGACAGTTTTGTTCACATCTCAAGTTTAAATTGTCTGATTTACAAGTTTGCACTTTGCTTTTAATGTGACAGGAAAAAAACTAAAATACTTGAGTATTTTGAAACACAGTTGAACCACTTTCATTACTGTAAAAAGAGATCGAGTCGAAATTAATCTATTTAGAACTGGACTAATCAAAATCGAATCGATTCAGGACTTTGGCAAAAATACCCAGCCCTACTCATTATGCACATGGTTGGTCATATGTTTTTTTATTTATTTTTTTACCAGTTCTGAGTTTTCAGTCACAGTCTCAATCAGTCATTCAATTAAAGAACAGGTGCAGGAATTAGAGGGATAGTAGTAGCAGAATCATGTAAAGCCTGTAACCTGTTTGTCTGTACGGAGAATAAAGCAAGCAAAGAACTGGATTTTTACCTTTTTTTATCTTTTTGGACTGCGTAAGCCAGAATCCATGGTTCATCAGGTTCTATTGGTCCTGAATTAAGCTTTTGCTTTGATCGCATCTTAAGTTTTTTGAATTTTAGTTTTCTACAAATACTCACTACAAATATAATAATAATAATTATTATTATTATTATTATTATATTATATATTATATACATATAAGTTATGAAGTGTTATTTAAAGAGTTTGTCCCAAGTGATCTCTTTTCAGGGAAAACAACTGGAGAGACAGAGCATCAAGGTGCATACACAGAGCTCATCTTTAACAATCTTTTGTGGAGAGTGTAATCTCTTCTCTCATTATCTGCTGGGGTAACAGTATCACAGCAATTAACTTAAAAAAGCTCAACAAGGTGATAAAGAAGGCGGGCTCTCTTTTAGGAACAATGTTTTGATGACTGAAAAGAAAGAGTTCTTTATAGAATATAGTTGTATGTTTATTGTATTGTAAATAGATAGATAGATAGATAGATAGATAGATAGATAGATAGATAGATAGATAGATAGATAGATAGATAGATAGATAGATAGATAGATAGATAGATCATTATATATATAAGAATGCTAAATTTAAGTGCAAGATTAAAAATTTACTGTAGCATTTCATGAACCTCAAACTGTACTGTAAGATGGATAACATGGTCAGGAATTTTATTAACACATCCTTTCAATAATTCTGCTTTTATTTTACAGTGCAGCATTAGTTGGTCAAGGTACCCCAGAGGTATCATTAACCAACTGTTCGACCAAAATAAAGCTACGATGTTGAATGAACCTGTCCGTATCTTAGAGTCTAGACACAGCCAGACAATGACTCACCGCTCTGGTTACCTGCCTGATGAGGTATACAGGAGAAGCACAAACAATTTCCCAGAACAAGAACCGGTAAATATCGCAGTGGCAGACATCCAAGATAGAGTATCTGTATCAAGCTCTGCTGTGGAGCTAAAAACGCTGCCTGCTCTCAATTAATGTCTAGGGGCACAAATTGCCTCGTTCCTAATAGGTGGGATGGTTCTACACTTATTGACCCAAGACCAGTGAGCCCTGATCATGAAGGATCCAAAGAAAGGCAAACTTACATCCAACTGCAAAGCAATTAACTATATATTCATGATGTAAAAGCTTCTGTCGGGTATCCTGGGGGCCTAACAGCTACAAGGCTCTTTAACAGAGCTTACAGATAAATTAACCTGTGCACATTTAAAATGCATCTAGACACATAATTATGTTATTACAAGTTAGCAGTGCTCAGCACGCAAAATCATCACAACACTGAGAAGAACCCTTAAAACCCCATGAGGCTGTGGAAGACAGCTATAGATGGCCATTCAAAGCGCTATTAGTTGCTATGGGGCTTATGTTACAGTAATGCCCTGTCCTCTGGAAGTGGCAATCATTAATCACTCCCTCTATTCATTCTTTTTCATCTATCAGAGATCAGGTCACAGGATCATCAGGTCCAAGAGGAAAACTAAACATTCCTGTTTCATGATTACGATCCAATATTGCCCTAAAGTCCGCTGCATGTAAATCTACTCTTCATTTTCAGCTCAGAACCAAATAAGTACATGTTTATCCTATGGATGCCTTCTTCAGATGCTCATATCCAGCATCTCATTCTTTGGGACAAGATCCAAATTTGGTAGCCATTGCTCAAGGTGTGAATATAGACAGACTTTTAAACATGTTCGATTAAGGCAGCACAGTTTCATCCAAGATATGTATTGTATTGTACTTAGTTCATAATCTTCAGATCTACTTTGATTGACTTCCCTGTTCATATTGAAGATAAACACACCCACAGCAATATGCTACGATGACATCAGGTACGATGGGATGTCAAGGCGTAACAAATTACACTTTGCATGCTGGCTAAAAACTTCTACCTTAGTTTCATAAAACCAAATCACCTTCCTCCACATGTTTGCTGTGTGCTCGACATGTATTGTGGAAAAATGGAAAATCTTATTCGTAAAGCTATCATCTTTCCACTCTTCCATAAAGGTTGTATTTATGTTGAGCATGAGACATAGTCATTTTGTCCCCAGATTGTTGCACTGATGCTGTGGGGTTTATTGCATCTCTCCCAGGTACCTTGAGCCCATTGCCTCTGATAAATACTCTCCTTATCTATGTTTTCTGTTGGTTTGCATTTGTGCTGTACAATCTTTTTCTGATTACTTAACAATTATCTACCAGTTTATGTTGGTGTGTCACAAAAAATCTCCTAAATGCATTGAAGTTTGTGCTTAAAGATTCCTAAAAATGTTAAATGATTCAAGTGCACTCAAATACTGGACCAGAAAAGTCTAAGGGGATCTGTATAGGAGCAACATGTATTTTATTATTTTGAATGCTGACCTGTTTTTCTACAACATGAAAAAGCAGATAGTGTTGGAGGGTGGCTCCAGATCTGCTTCTCAAAAAGTTGCTGTACAGAGATGAGCCACATGGGGGAGTTGTGGTCTTGTTGATCACTTTTCAAAACCCCATCTCTTCAATTGACCAAGTGCTCATTTAACATTTGTAAAACTGCTATAAATTGACATGATGTAACTGCTCCACACCCTAGGTCAATGAACAGTAGGGGGCGCCACAAAAATCCCAGTCTGAGAATGAATCAATTTATTTTCCAACTCTCACAGGCTTCATTTGAGAGCCCATCAGTGAACTCCAAAAAAAGAGCCACTTAAGCCACTGCTTCCCAACATGAAAGAAGACAGCCAAAATAGAGTGATAGGAAGAAAGCCGAGAAGGAGGCGTTTGATCTGCTTGTTCTGGGACATCACACTGAGGAGTTAGCTCCCCCTGAGGAGTACTGAGGCCTGTTTGTCCCTCAGAAGTCTAAAGTGAAAAATACGATTATTTTTATTTATGTCTGTGCTTCTTGTCAGTTTGTTTATAATGAGGCCACAAGGTCTATTAGCGCAGGAGAAGAAAATGAGAACGAAGACGAGGCACAGAGGATCTCATAAGTTTTACCTTGTCTAATTGTCATTAAACTGGGATCGCCTCTTGGCGGGATCAATGAACTTGTTTTTCCGTGAAGTAAAACAAATTCCCAGGGGAGATTTAGATGAATAGAGAGGGCTAGGCAAAACCTTCAGAGAGGTGAGCAAATCTGTAAAAAAAAAAAAAAAAAGAAGAAAGAAAATGGGAGTTCATAAAGGTTACTTTCTGTTGTCTTACTCACTCTGTGGCATTGTCGTTAAAGGCAAGGTAGAGAAAGGTAAAGAAATAAACCGGACACAAGAAAAGGGCATACAATTCCTTATACTGGGACTTTCAAGGCTGTGATTACCAAGACGGATCCTCCCAAAGAGGTTAATTAAAAACGTCAAGGAGGCCGAGGAGGGAAGTGTCTACATCACTGCTGAGACCCTCTGTGACCCTTCCATCCTCTTGGACAGACACAACCATCTGTCATGGCCGATTCCTTTGGCTGTCGAGCTTCTGCTGTGAGCCACCCCTGAGATCCCAGAGTGGCTAAAAACACCAAAGTGTATGTAGCAAGACCACAACTCTGACAGGCAGCTGGGAAATAAAAAACAAAAGACCACCAGTGAGATATCTTTGTCCAAATTTCCTCAAGTAAAAAAAACACACAAAAAAAAACTCCCCACCTTTTTAGGAGTGATTGGACACTGTACTGTCATCCTCCTTTTTTTTCTTTTTTTGTCATAGTTGTGTTTTTTTTTTTGCTTTTTCTGCAAAGCTGCTCTGCAAAGCTTTTCATTTAGAAACCAAACTCTCAGATTTTTTCAATTATTTCCTCTTCAGATGATTACAGGAACAGATGGTTTGTTTTGTTGAAGCCGTGAGTGCAAGATCCAGTATGGCAACTGAATAAGGACGTAACTGATTGCAAACCATGTATGGAAGCCTCAGTCTTTGATGCAGCTGTCCTGGGTTTGATCCCAACCCATGGATCACATAGCCCCTTAGTGCCAATAAAAAAAAAAATGGACATCACAGAGTCAAGCCGACATGATAATGCTCCTTTGCTCCTTTAATTTTTTAATATTTTCAATGCAATTTCTTTTGGTTTTATGTCACAGACCAACAAAACAAAACTGATTTGTGTCTAACAAAAGTTGACAGAAAATTATACTGGTTTTCAAAACGCTTACAAATAAAAATAATAAAAAAGAACTGAAAAGAAGAAAAAGTGTTTAGGGCCTGTTCTATTGTTTTAGCTGGTTAATGCAATACTTTTGTAAAATGTATCAAAGCACAAATAGCACTCATTATACAGAAAAGACGGCTATGTGGAGCCTGAAAGCTCCATGTATTTTACAAGCATACGTATAGCGCCTTATAAAAATCAAGGACTAATTATTGCTGACTCTTTGAAGACTTGTAAAAATGGCTAAAATGTAACACAAGGCCAATTTTTGTAGTTAGAGTTGCATTGGGAACATATTTATTCCTCTAACACTAACTGCTGTTAAAAAGAGGAGGGTTTATTCTCCAAATAATCAATTTTTTAAAATAACAACTGCATTTAATGTCTATAGGCTCATGCAAGGATAAAAGTCAGATCAACATTATGTACATTCAAATTCTGAGCAAAAATCATGTAACAAGGGCTTAATAACGCATAATGTACCCTCCAAAAATGGAAACATGGGAAAAGATCAGTTGCTGTGACTATGTTTGTATAGTACCCATCAAATTTTTATTCTATTTCTTATTCATTTGTTGTTGTTTTTTTATTTATTCTGTCATTTATTTGGGACATTACTTCATTTTTAACATGTTTTAGTATTTGTTTTGAGTTGAGCTCAGGTGAGTTGGAATTCTTGGTTAGAGATTATGTTAAGATCGATAAATGGAGGTCCTGGAAGTAAACGACTTAAAGGTGACAACCAGAGGTGTGAAATAACAAAGTACAAATACTTTGTTACTGTACTTAAGTTCCGTAAAAATTCAAAAAAAATGTCCACTGGACTTGGTTTTTGAATTTTTACGGAATGACTATGACCTGGATGACTGAGAACCTTCATCAGCATATTGTACTTAAGTTCACTTTTTAGGTATCTATACTTTATTCCATTACTTATTTTTCTTCCTACTTCTGACTTCTTCTCATTACATTTTCACACAAATATTTGTACTTTCTATTTCTTACATTTTAAAAACAAACATTACTCGTTACTCTTGGCTTCGGCTTAATGTTTATAAATATTTATTTCACGTCATGTGTGCCATCCAATGCAGATCATTGGCGCCATCTACATCTAGTGAAAACTAGTGTAATTGGATGTGTCATATAAAGCAAACACTCATTGGTCAGCTAAAGAAAATCTTCAGAAGCAAGCAGGTTTTTTTCAAACTGCAAACATGAATTGTCTATGCCATGCTACAATGTTGGATTCAGAGAAAGATGTCGAAATGACGAACAAAGGCGAGAGCGTATCGGGAGGTGGAGACGGAGACCAACAAGACCTCCCTCATCCTTGGCCCTATCTCAAAGAATTTTTCAAAACAGTCAAACAATGTAGCTTTCAATTCATATAATGGCGTTTTTAAAGGTTACTTTAGAATTTTATACTTTAAGTAGTTTTTGGAGCACATACTTTTTCCCTTTTACTTGAGTAAAGAGGTCAAGTTTATACTTCAACTTCTACTAGAGTGTTTTTATACTGCAGCATCTATTCTTCTACTTAAGTAACAAATGTGTGTACTTTTGAAAACACTAGTGACAACATATTTGAGGCTGGAGCAGATGTTCAACTTCCAGCCTGGGTATAACTCTGAATGTACAGCCAGGTATAATATTGTAGAATTCAAAGGATCAAACTGTCATGATTTTCTTAGGGATCTGACCTACATGCAGTAAACCACTCAGAGAACCAGGGTAAAGTTTTAACAGGTTTATTGAAAAGATCAGCGGGGTTGGATTCAGGAAACTCAGTGTGCTGGTGAACCGGAACTGGAAGAGGGAAGGGAAGTTTCAGTGGTTAGTTTAGGATCCGTGGGAACTTAGAACGATGACTTGGAGAGACAGAGACTCACGTTAGTGGAGAAAACTTTCTTTCCAAAATCCAGTCAGTGTGGATTTTTCCAGAGGTTGAGACTCGTTGGAGGGTGAACAGGTATAGACTTGGTTGACCCTGAGGAGCTATTGAGCAGACTGTCACTTGGGAATCCAGGAGAACTTGAACTGAACTTGTGGAGGTTAATCCCCTGCTCAGTGTGAGATTCAAACTGTCCTTCCAGGGGGAGAAGGCCAAACATCCAGCTTGCAGAAAGGCTTCCTGCCGAAAAGGCAAAGACAAAAACAAGGTTAGGCTCAGCGAAAAACAAAGACTAAGTTAGACTTAGCAAAATTCAGCTTGGCTAGAGTACCCAAAACTGGCAAACACTCTGTCGCCGAGGTAGTGACAGTTCATGGCTCAAATAGTCCTCAGTGATGAGTCAACCAGCCGCAGGTGTGTGAGAGGACCAACGAGGACATGGCACCACCTGGTGGTGGATGGAGAGAAAGACACAAAAGCACAACCCACACAAACTCCTAACAAAAACACTATTTATATAATTGCCCTGTCAAAGTCCAGGCATAAATCTAATGAGAACACAAACCATACAATGAGACTGTATGGTGTGAGTCTCATACACTATACAGGCAGATTGGGCTGGAGCTATTTTGCAATAGCAGGGAGAAAATATATTAAATTAAAATCTCTCATGTGCAAAGCTAGGGCAAAGAATCTCTCACAAAACAGAGTATTGACTCAAAGTGGAGTAGATTTAAACACCCCACCAACTTTTTAAAAAATTTTCACATCTTTCACTTTCTACTTTTGCTCCAGTCTTTATTTGTCTATGAAAAACATTCTAATAACATAGATTTAAATTTATTGCTATAATGCAGCAAAAATAATCTATCTATTTCTACTGTGCATGAGGAATATATGGGATGAGATAAAAAGAGAGAAGCTGAGGATTTTGATTAGGTTTGTGAGACGACAAAGAGCCTTGAGCGCTTTTTTAGGAAAGGAGTTTAAACATTTCCATAAATGTATTCACCTGCAGCAGTGTGAGTCTAAAATCATCTCAGCCTTGATTGGCTGAGAGGGAGAAACCTATCCTTAGTGCAGGGTCCACCTCCGGTGCTTCCTCATTACACTTTCCCCACCAAGGCGTCTGCAGCATAACCATTCCTTGTGCTGACACAGGTAGAATGAGCTCATTCCCTCTCAATTCACAAGCTGACTGCACCAAAATTCAGAGAGGGAGAGGCATAATAAGTCCAGACTCCAAGTTAGAGTGCCTGGAGGCAATAACGTGGAGGGCGAACAGTGCAGACTTAATGGAAGCTGTGTGTGCATGTCTGAATAGGAGGTTAGATTTAAAGAAAAAAGATAGAGTTTGTTTCCTCTGAAAATGCAAAAAGATTTTATATCTATAAAATGAAAACATAAATGTAAGTGACAGATAGATTTTCATTTCATGCAAAGAACAGAACCTGAACACACGTGAACAGCTGTCTGGTCAATTCAAATGATTAGAAAAGAACAGTCCAAGAGAGTTCATGGCCAGACATACAATTTAAGGACATACTGTTGAAAAATATGTTCATATGAAGAATTTCTATTTTTGCAATAGAAAGAAAAAAGCTGAAGAAAGTTGTTCAAATGCAAGGTCATTGAAAGATAAAAGCACAGTGAAAATAAATAAATTAAAGACCCTCACAGATCCTCCTTAGAATGTGTAGGTGTGTGTATGTTTGTCAGAGTATGTGTGAATATATTCTAAAAGAAGCCATATAGAAATGAAAAAACACCATCAAAAAGGGCAGCTATAAGCATGCTGAGGGCAATTTTCTTATGTAGAGCCCAGACAAGCAGCCAACTGCCTCTGCTCCCATTCATCCTATATCTGAGTCACCCCTAAACCTGCAAATGCCTCATTTAATTTCTTTTCCATCCTCCTCAACCTCTGTGGTTTGAAAGCAGTGGGTTTATTGCCGTGTTTACTGAGTTTTTACTGCAGCATTCTCTCTTCAACTCGGTTTATTAGTCAGACTGTCACTAAACTTATAACTTCTAATTGCTGTGAGCAATTTGTGGGACTGTTCATTGTCTAGGAACCAGAGGGTTAGTAGAAAACAATACATATATGGAATAAAACAGAATACTGAATAGGGATAGAATAGAAAATCCCTTTAATGTACACAGCAAACGCAGTGGGCTTACTAACAGCTTATGTCGTTATTTCTTCCGTATCAGCGGAAACACCGATAGTAATTAGGGGGGGAGTGTTGGCCTAGTGGGTTTGAGCAGTGCGCTCGTGCTCTGAGAACGTTGCAACCGGTTAGATCCCCACAGCCTCCGTTCTGGGTTCCTGAGCAAGACCCTTAACCCCACACTGTTCCCAGGACGCCGCACAATGGCAGCCCACTGCTCCCCAAGGAGATCAATGCAGAGGTAAATTTCTCCAATGTGATATCAATAAAGTTTAATTATTTTCTTTTATTATAATTATATAATTAGGGTAAAATTATGAAAATAGTTGTTAGGTTAATTGGCTTCTCCAAATTCACCTTAGGTTTGAGTGTGTGCGTGAATGGATGTATGTCCTGTTTGTCTCTGATTTGCCCTGCGATGGACTGGCGACCTGTCCAGGGTGTACCCTGCCTCTCGTCCATTGACAGCTGGAGATAGGCACCAGCACCCCTTGCGACCCCAATTGGGACAAGCGTGTCAGATGATGGATGGATGGATATGAAAATGGTACAAATTAGCCATAAGAAAGTGAAATGCTGCAAATACATATACAACTCAAGATAAAGTTTATAAAGCATTTTATAGTGTTCAAGAAGCTTATTTTAACCAGAAGAGATAAGAAATAAAACTATCATTAAATTCAACTTAAAGACAGTTAACACTGGCACACAGTGGATGAGGTTGTGCATGAATTTTATTGTAGCAAGGAGCTATTTTAGTGCAACAGGTTTAAAGATAAAAAAAAAGAGGAGAGTCACTCTTCTCTCTCATGCTGCAGAAGCAAGCTGCAGCTGCTGCATCTGACTCAGTGTTATGATGCAGCTCATTTACTTCTTGTTGAAGACACAAAACTCGGAGCCCTCGGTACATGTGTTGTCATCAAAGTCTCCAGCAAGACAGGAAATGGTCCCTAGATTTGTGTCTAGTTGCTTTTTTGAAAAAAAAAGTTGCTAAAGGGTTCTGAAAAGTCGCTAAAAATTATAGTGACAAAGTTCCTGAGTTGGTAAAAATGTGTTCTCCTACCTTGGTGAGCTGATGGCTGTCTGAATGGTGCAGGGTTCATTTTTTCACAGCGCTTTCCTCAATGCGTGCAAAAACATTACAAGTCATAGATTGGGCAATATTCTACAGTAATTCTAAAAGTTTTAGCTTAAACAGCGGCTGTGTTGAAACGTACTGAGAAGGAAGCCCAGATGTCAGTCACAAAGGTCCAATAGCTCATAAACAAATTAGAGTATCTGCCTGATCTTCAGGGTAACAGTACATTTTTTGAGTGCAATGGGCCGTTACACTGAAATACGCTTGCGGGAACTCTGTAACACAAAAAGAGTCAAGACACATATAAAATTATTATCTATATATTATTGCTTCTTATCTCTACATCCTAATGAGCAAAACAATTCAAAGTATGATAGCTAAGTTTTAGGCATGCAACAAGCCATCCTACACTAAATAAACAGGTCATGTTCGTGTCATGTGACACAATATCATCACCCTGTGTATCAACATATGATGAGAGGGGTACCCCCATCTAGTTTGTATCTAAAGCACTTAGGCCTTGACCAAGCAGGAGCATCTGATGAGTTGGGAGTGAAAATGTGTTGGATATTGGGGGCCTCTTAGAAGGATATAATCATAATGTCATGCAAACCCTCCTTAAGTCTAAGGCCATACAGTAGTTTTCCACTGGAATTTTGAACTGCTTCCTCTAGCCTGGGGATTAGTTTCTATTTCTTGGTGTCTTGTTTGCAAATGATGGTTAGATAGCCGAACCAATTAGGACTTCATATGCAGGTGAGAACTGAGACAAAAAACAAAGCTTTTGATTGACCAGTTTGTTTGGGGTCCAGCCCTGACCTGTGGCCATGAGATCAATTATCATAAAAAAAAGAAAAACAAACAAACAAACAGAAAAACATGATCTGTAAAAAAAAAAAAAAAAGGAGTCGAAAAAAGGATGGCTGAAGTGGCCTTAGAAATAGGGTCAGGAGCTCTATTTATTCAGAGGGAGCTTTTGGCACATGCTGGGAAAAGAGCCCAGGAAAGATCCAGGTCCTCAGATCTTGATGGGGAGACTATATATTCTGTCTGGCCTGGCACTGCCTTGGCATCCATAAGTTATCTGGAGGATGTTGCTGGGGAAAAGGTTGCCTGGGTTTCCCCAATGGACTCACCCGCCCGACCAAATCTCAGATAAGTTCAGTTCCTGTGTGTGTCGATGTATATGTGTGGAAGGAGGGATTGCCAGACATATGCAAACTGCTTGGCAGTAAAAAAAACTAATCACATACAGCAGAAATAAATTAAGATATTAGGTATGCAGAGGTTGTACTTGCTATTAAAAGTTTGAGAACCACTGACTCAACAGATCAATTTGTCAGAACAAAATTTAAGAAGGAAGACGCTGCTGTTGATAATTACAAAAAACATTTAGGTGTGCAGCTAGGCGGAGGAGGATGAGAGGAGGAGGATGAGATGAAGGAAAACTATTCACCGAAAGTGCTCATTAACAATGGGAAGGTGTGTGAAAATGGTACAAATTAGCCATAATTCCCTCGTGGAACTAAGTGTGTTGCAGGTAAACGTTTTTATTCTGCCTATTTATCAGCTCATGTTTATTAGCCTCAGCAGTATCGCTGTGGTTACAGTGAATATATCAGGTAGAGCTATACAGCAAATAACAATAGAAGCATGAGCGCCAGAGATCAAACAGTTTTATTTCTGTTGTAATGGGAGGATGGGGCTCCTTGTACGTGTCTTCAGGGACTGCTGCTCCAGATTCTGATATCCATTTTCCCTTTCTTTGCTTTCTCAGTCCTTTGAAATTTTTAGTACAATACATGACCAACATATACACATTTTAAGGTTTTACAGTAGCTACACTCCCTGTAGGCGTCAGCCATCAACTGTGCTCCCAACATCTGGATGTGGACAGTTTCTCCCACAGGACACAAACATGTCTCCATTTTAACGCCAAACTCCTCCTCAGGGGACGGCTTCTCCCAGCCCTCCACTGGCCGCTCGTTCTGTTTTGTTGTCGGTCAGACCACAGAGGAATCTCCGTCAACAGCATCATCCCTTTATATCTTTGTTTTTCCATCTGTCTGACCCCCTGCTGGAGCACAGCAATCGTAGCGTTCTTACACTGCGTTACCCTGCCTCATCATAGTTTGCTAAAAGCAGCATGAAGATTGTGAACTTCAGGTTTAACTGTTTATTAGAGTCTCAAAAACAGGTCAAACATGATCTATTTGCAGGTAAAAATGTGCTTCTTTATCCTAGATATTAAGTGTATGAGAAGAAAAATGCACTGCGGAGTAATTATCTACAAACTCTCTGCCTAAGCCAAAACCAGTAGGTGAAATAAAATTAGAAATACTTCTTATGTTTGTTGAAAATTATGGTGCAACAAATGCAGGCAATTTTTTTTTTTATTAATTAGATTTTGTATCTAATCAACAGCTCCAAAACGATCATTTGATCTACTCTACATTTTGTATATTGTAGATATTTAGACTAGTTTTGCTTATATGTGTAAAAAGAACAATATAGAAAAGACTGGTGAAATCTAAGACATTCTATGATATTCTATGGTGATATAACACATTTAAAAATGAAGTTTGTTAAAGCAATACTCAACAAACAGTAGTTACAAACCGGTTTTGTTGTAAGTTAAATAATATAGATTTTATTTCACAATGAGTCTTATCAGAAAGGCCCATTGTAAAATAATGGTGGCTGTGGGTGGAGAAGCAGAGGGAGGGATTCGCTCAAGATACAATTCTTACAAGAACTGCCTCTGGCAAGAACAAGCTCAAGATGAAAGGCATAGAAGAAAACCTTTAGAAGTCATTTTAGAATTTGCCAATAGCCATGTGGGTGGAGACTGCAAAGATAATAGGCTCTGACCAGATAAGACAAAAAGGTCTTTTTTGCCTATGCTGTGCACTAAAACTAATGCTGTGCATCACCATTAGGACACCACTGTAAGACATGGTGTTGGCAGCATCATTCTGTGTGAACACTGCTCTTCAGCAGGGACAAGCAAGTGGGTAAGACTTAAATCCAATAATGATACAATCAGAAACTGGAAAAATATGTTTGAGACAGTAAATTACTTTTTATAATGTTTCAAGTTTATTGTCCTGCACTGCAAAACTACGACAACAACTACAGAGATGTTGATTTGCAATTTGAAATAGCTTGAGGTACTTAATAAAGAAGAGTCTGTGAAAGTTTAGTTTCTAAAGATTTTATGCAAAGCTTGAATGGGAAAAAAAACCAAACAGTTCAAATCTGTAATAATTGATCCCAGATAATTTGAAATAAATGCACATTTTAATTTTCAGAATTTTATTCATGAAAAAAAAAAGCACCAACCTTCCATTTTACAGTTAATCACAATACCTTTTCTAAGTAACAAAACATGTCAGAAATTTGTTATAGACATAATTAGAGTTTTAAGATTGGTGGCTCTTCGTATCTTTCACAAAAATTGTCATAAAATCATATAATGATGCTGCTGCAGATCATCTCCCTTTATCATGGCCTTTACCCTCAGCAGAGCACTGGTCCCTGAGATTCTCCTGCAATCTGCCCCACCTTGTTAGCCCGCAAGCACCATATGAGCCCTATTATATTATCTATTCTTACGCACGCCTTGTTATCCATATAGATGAGAGGGAGAGTAGACCAGCAGATGGCCAGGGAAACAGGGAGTCACAAACAAAAAAATCTCCTCCAGGAATGTGAGGAACTCATTTTTTTGTCACACACAATCCCAGACAACACCCCCCACCACCAAATGTTTCACCACACTTCCATTTCTGCTCAGTTCCTTGCAACACTCTGGCGGTGTGCCAGTCAGCCGATTGTGTGTTAAAGTTGCACAGCGGATGCCATCTGAGATTTAATCTCTGCTCTCTTTCCAGCAGCTTCCTGTTGGATCTGTTATCTTCAGGAGCAGGAGATATTAAAGAGCATCAATAAAATGGTTATTTCACAGATATAAATCTTGCTAAAACAAAGAGGAGTGCAAGACCATGCCTTGTAGGCTTTTTACAGCACTTACTGCCTCATTAATGGTTCCAAACAGCTAGTGAAAATTAAGTTATTTATCATTTAAAACAAAACATCTGTTTTAGAGGAAACATTAATTGGGTGATGTATTTATAAATCCATGGAAAACAATTTTCTTCTATTAGAATATTTCTTCTTTTCAGTCTTTATTACACATGTATGCTTAAAACATTAAACAAATTAAAAGCATGAGTAGATTCTAAATGTTGTCTTTATATAATTCCAAATTAAATTGGCTCTATAATTAAAGTTGATTACCCCTCTTGTTAAGTCATAAATCAGGGGTGATAAGTTTGAAGTAACAGAATCCCCTTTCAGGCAAAACTACTAGTTGCCTAAACCCAATTGGATCAGACAATAGAACCTGCTTGATAACATAAGTAGAAAAAATTATTAATGCAAACCTTCCCAGGATTGGCTGGCCTATCAAGTTTATGTCAAGAGTACATCAACAACTTATTGACAGTATCATAGAAAAGTAAATAAAGCACTGTAGATTTTAATTGTTAATAATTCTTTACAAAAAAGAGTCCTGGGTGTAAAGGTATTCAGGATTTTGGCACTGATGTCTGGCTTATTTTCTAACTAATTAATCTGTCTAACTCTGCCTGGTTTCTCATCACTGCTCATCTGATCCATCTGCTCTTGGCTCTATTTAAGGTGCTTGCATCCAGTCATCAGGGCAAGATTATTCTTGTTTTCTATAGCCAGTGGTACGACGGTTTTTAGAGTTCCTTAGTGTTTCTGATTTCCTAATCCTCATCTGTTCTGCCTCTCAACCATTAAGGCTGCCTGTTCCCGTCTGAACGTTTTGCCTGAACTGTCTTTGGATTCCTGGATCTCTGAACCGGTCTGTTCCTGTTCTGATCTTTTTTCCTGACCTGGCGGAACTTGTTGGTTTTCCGTTCTCTTGGGCTACAGCGTCATGGACACTATGGGTGGCACCCACCGTTTCTTGTTGACAGCCCACTGGCTGGATGCTACAGTACCTCGTTGTCAGGACACGGGTTGAACTGTTAAACCAGAGTTTGGGGAGTGTCAGCCTAGTGGTTAGGGCACTGTGCTTGGAATTTAGAGGTCCTGAATTCGAGTCCCACTGCTGGATCCTCTGTTCTGAGTCATGATACCAAGAGCAAAAAAACCCAAACAAAGAAAGTGGAAGAAAGTAAAGTGTGTGTGTGAATGGGGGAATGTAGTGTAAAGCACAAGTCATATAACTACAGACCATTTACTATTATAGAGGATATGAATACTAAAATTTCAAGTTTTGCAAGATATTTCCTTTGTATATCAACTATGACTCTTGTACTATAATGCTTACGTCTCACCTTATCTCTCCTGGTGAATTTTAGAAGAAACACACAAGAAACATTTAAGACAAAATAGAAAATAAAATGAGGCTGAGATGAGAAATTCAAATATGTCTCATGAGCTATAGAAGAGCTTTGAGCAGTAAAATGTTCCTCTCTAGTTTGTGAAGGAGGATATCTGTCTATTAGTTTGTGACCTAAAGCTGATGCTGCAGCATGATTTGAAAAACGCCAATAGACCCACCTCTGAATGGCTCGTCAGAGGTATGATTTTAGTAGCCAAGTAAAATTTTGATCTTAAATCTCATAGAGATTTTGAGGCACAACCTGAAATAGGTCTGCTATTCTTTTAAATTAGCTAAATTTGGAGTTAGAAATTTGTTCAATTTGATCTAAAAAAGGGCAGAACATAAACATCAACTATTTAAGAAGAGAACACTCACACCTTCCACAAATATGTGACTGTCAGTCACTCCGTAGACTGATAGCCATAAATTGTTTATTAATCCCGTACAGGACGTTTGGTTGGATGCGCTCTAGGATGGAAAATAGATCCATTAGTGCATAACTGCTGGGGAGGAAGTGAGAGAAACAAGCCTTAAAAGGTTTTTCTATTGCATCAGTTAGCTTCTACTGTATTTTTCAAGCTGCCTTCGAAAGGAAGCCTATCTAAAGCAAGGACAAACCAGACAGCAGTGAGCTATAGCTTTGGCTAGATCTGGACTTAAATACATTATTCTTTGGTTTCTCTTCCTCTATTGTCCAACTGACCCTTGCTCTGTGTTTGTGCAGTGGCCTGGTTTCCTCCTTCTCCCATCTGACACAATGAAGACAGACGTGCTGATGTGAGATGTGCTCTCCGTGATCTGTTTTGTTCTTCTCTTTCTCTCCAAGGGTGCCTTCTGTCACACACCTGTATTGACTACATAAAAATCTGTCAGATTCTGGATTAAATGGGATGTGAAGAAGAAAATAAAAGAAAAAGTAGTTCTCTCAGAGCTTCTTTTACAAACCTGTAATCAATGTTATAATTTGCTTCTAAGTGTTAAGTTCTGCTGATATAAATGTAGGTTTAGTCCTTCAATGTTCACATTTTTTCTTTAAATCGGAACCACATTTAGATTTTTAAACTTTCTATTTAATTTGAAAATACATAATAATGCAGCTATGTTACAAATTTGTGACATTTATAAAAGTCAGTGATAATACTCAAGGTTAGGGACCAGTTGTAACAGAAGAAAGAGCTTGGTCCAAACTGAAGGTGAAATAGTTAACATGCTATCTTGGCTATAAGGGTTTGTTGCATATTTACAACAATGGGCATCAAGAGGTTAATTATTTTACATGAATAAGATGACTAATTACAAAATCCTTAGAGAAGTGTTAAAATCCTTTCAAACTCTTTATATTTTTACTCTAAAACCACAGACATTAATGGATACCATTCTATTTTCAAATAAAACATAACATACATAAAGCAACTCATAAAAGGCAAGCATTAGTAATGAAATGAAATAAGAAAAATAAATACATTTTCAGAGATTTGATAATAAACAACAGAACAAAGCACACAGGTCAGTGAGGAAGTTGTGGAGCGGTTCAAGGCAGGGTTAGGTTATAAAACAATACTCTGTGCTTTGAATATCTCATATAGAGCTGCTTAATCCATCATCTGTCAAACTCAGGGGAGCGTGGAACTGCTATGAACGTCTCACCTAAACTGATGAATGCAATAAGAGCATTAACCAAAGAAGAAGTAAAAAAGCCCAAGGTAGCTATGGAGACTCTACAGATTCACAGCTTAGGTGAGAGAAAATGTTGACAGGATGTTAGTCTTATACAACAAATCCAAGCTTCATGGAAAATGTGAAAGAAGAATCCAGCTGTTGAAAGTTTGCCTCAAGTCATGTAGTGGAAACAGAAAATATGCTGAGAAACGGATCTTTTCAGATGAGTCTAAATAATATATTTTTTTTGGTTTCTTTCTTTATATTTAGAATTAAATGTTTGCTTAATAGATAACAACACATACTACTCTGAGCACACCGTCTTTAAAGCCAGACTTGGCAGCGGTGACATCATGTTGTGGGTATACTTTTATTTTGATGAACCCTGAAAGAAAAGCAACTTTAAACATTAAGCCTGGAATGATTTGAAGACTGTCTATTTCTTTTCCATCATACCTGTCAAATTTTGGATTTGAAAATACAGGAAATTTACAACATCCACTACGAGCTGTCCATCTAATCTAGTCGCTTGACTATCCATGATATTTTAGGACATGTACACAAGAAATTTAGAATAACCTCTTATCAACCAATAGGAAACTACAATAAGTTGATCACTTGTAATTCTATCAACATTCTATTTGGAGAGGCATATTTTCTAAAATTGTATTCTGTAATATAATAACAAGGGAAATTTATGAGAGACTTTTAATATGGGAGGAGGGCGGGAAAGAGATAGCCTGACGTAGTCCTACTCAATTCTAGTCAGAATATGAGTCTGATACTGCTCCATAGAGCTGTGATTATGGGGCGTGTTTCGAAC
>NW_015150768.1:85658-91525 GCF_000732505.1 Cyprinodon variegatus | reverse complement strand
GACTAAGTTCGGAATGGCACCCAGGCTAGGAAAGAGAGGGAAAATAAGGTAGTTTCCCAGCCAAAACTTG
Organism: Cyprinodon variegatus; assembly: GCF_000732505.1. NCBI lineage: Eukaryota > Metazoa > Chordata > Actinopteri > Cyprinodontiformes > Cyprinodontidae > Cyprinodon > Cyprinodon variegatus. The sequence continues at coordinate 91,455 of NW_015150768.1, read as the reverse complement.
ATGTTTTCCATTCTTACTGTGTTTGCGATATTTTGCAAAAAAAGGATTGAAAAAAAAAACAACAACTTTTATAGTCTTTAAATGTAAAAAAAGCTGGCAGGGACAAAGCATCAGACATAAAGATGTAAAGGCAGTTTGATAAAACTTTAACTTTGGAGAACTGATTACAAATGAACCTGAAATCTAATTTTCTTTTGCAATTAGTAAAACAGTTTATTTTCAGAATTAGACCCGTCTTTGTGTTGATTTATTAAATAAAATTCCAATGTTGTATACAGAAGAGAGTTGCTGTTCATGTTGCTCTGTATTAATAATACATTTCCAGAAAATCAAGTTCAGTGCAGACACATAATGAATAAATTGATCTGCTTGGCTTTTAATAATGAAATAAGGATGCGCCTCACTCTGACAGGAAGTAGTTTTGAGAAAAGTATAGTCTTTAATTCATGTGTTTGGTTCATACTGATTCCTCTGGGACTGACTAAGGGGACCATTAGTTTTGTTGTCATTACTAACTGCATCACACAGCAGACTTTGCTACATTGGGAGAATATTGCTTTTCCTGTCTTGGTCTCTTTTTTTTATAGATACTCAGGCTACTGATTCGAGCTCTTCGATCTCTACTCACACCCTAAGATAATCTGAAAATAGGTGTGTGCAAGGACAAACTGGAAACTGATCATTAGCAACGCTTCATTTTCTCCCTCAGCCACTTGACGTCAGTTTGTCTGTGAGTCATTTCCTCACACTAAGGCTCATCACTTGTCAAAATATTTTGCTGAGTGAAGTGACCCAGGTAATATCTACTGCAGAGTAATTCAGTTAGTATTCAAGTGGACTCGAGAATTCCCTCAATCCCCTCTCCTCGGCTGCAAAAAAAAAAAAAAGAAAAAAGAACTGAAAATCAATAAAGAATAAAGAAAGCGGCTTGCCAATTCATAGTTCATTATGTTCGGAGAAGAAAACCCAAAGCACCAGAGTCAAACATCGGTATTTCAGTTGTTTACTAGAAATCTTGAATACTGAGTCAGTAACATCAAATTTCCAACTGCAACAGCAAGCCTTTTATTTGCAGATTTTGCAAAATGTAAAAAAAAGTTTCCAAGTTTGAGTGACACAAAAATGAACTCCTGAAACAAACATACATTATTAAACAGGAGCATGAGGTTCTGACGTCTTTGTCATGTAAGAATGCAGCTTCGAAATCTCCCAAAAAAAGTAGCAAAGTGGCAAATACTGTGACATAAAACTGAAATAAAATTATTACCCGAAAGAAAATTAGGGATGGCAGCGCTCCCTGGCTGGCCTATAATAGGGATTTTATGTGCAGTGGAACAAAAGCGACATGTAGTGATCTGTGAAAAAAGGAAGGAAAAAGAGAAGAAAAATTACAAGGCGCCTCCAAGGGCCTGTCTCGTTATTATTAGTTTTAGATGAAAAACACAGGCACAACCCAAGAGGCAGCGCCATGCAGCAGGCAGCCATTCTCTGACATTTCAATGGGGCGGCAGATTAGGAATGGAAGAACAAGAGAGGGAGCCTTCACCATATATAAAGGGAAATAGAAAAAAAACACAACTTAGGCAACATTTTACTTTTACAACATTGGGTCATGCATGAAACTGATCTAGCAAGGGTATATGACAGAGTGAGCGTTAAGCGTTAACTTATCTCTGTGTTTATTCTGTAAATATTCATACATTTCTATTGTTTGTTTCTAATGAGATATGCATACAAACAGATAAATAAAATAACTGTCCACCACACTCCAAAATCGAATAAAAAACACCCAGGCAAATGAAATCTTTTTTCTTTTCTTTTTTTGATAATCCTATTCTTGTTCGAATATGGACCAGTCCGACACAAAACTGATTTAACACAACAGGGTTAAGCTATTATGGCTTCCTGTGCCGGTATTAAATATAACACCTTTGACATCAGCACTTTTTTTTTTTTTTTTGCACACTCTGCTACCATTCACTGGATATCTCTCAGAGAAGAAAAAATATTATGCAGTTCCATTTTACCATTTAGTTTCTTATGTTTAATCCATGATAGAGTAAAGTTTCGCAAGTTCGGGATATAAAAAAAAAACAAACAAACAAAAAAAAAACAACAAAGCCAACCTCTTAGAAAAGAAACCAACTAATTACTGTCCTAAAAGTCAGAAGACGGTTAATGACATCCCATAATCTCCTGATCTGGCCACATGAAACTGAATATCACTGTCAGAAAGAAAGGGACTTAAATGTCTATTGGAAAAGTAGAAACCAAACATCAACAAACGATCAAAGCCAGATTAATAAAAACATTGCTAAAAATACAACTAACTTAATGTTTAGTTGAACCAACCGAGATTACATTCTTGGCACCCTAAACCCTTTATCCGATCTAGTGATTTCGACCAAACATCACTAGACTGATATACTGTTTTAATATTTCCTAATTTTACAGGAAGCATTCCAAAATTTACAGCTGAAAAATAATCTCGCCTAAAAATTGTGTGTCCTTGTGAATAAATAACGACCAGGATATCGCACCTAAAGATATATTTTGCAAAAGTCTACTGCAAAGGCAGCTGCATCAATCCGTTCTCTCCACCTGGAATAGGAAATAGTGAAAGAAGCACAGGTGTGAGAGGACATCCAGAGGGATGAAAAAGGAAGAAGAGTGGGAAGTACTGTCGGGAACAGTTGTCAACTGCCAAGATTTCACAAACAAACTTCAAAGAAAAGAAAAAAAGGCAGAGCTGATGAGCAAATGGCATACAATTATACACAGTATTACTTAGCAGATTTTCAGGGTAAAAGCCATCACAGGAACAGACGACCAAGCTCAGTTATTATGCTGATCACTGTACTGCATGTCAGCTCTGGCTGCATGCATGATCCATGGTCAATTGATGTACTACTTATTAAGAATAATGAATTAAGATAACAACCTTATTTACTGAATCTCAAAAGTCTGACAGCTAAGTAGTCAGAAATCCTGAGCTTTGTATGATATGTCAGTCATACTGTGATTAGAGATGGTAAAGCTTTCTATCAGCAAACCATAGTAATGAATGGAAACATTGGTGATTAGTATTTTAAATTAAGCCATCAAGAAAAAGTAAAAAAAAAAAAAAGAAAATAAATAAAAAATATTCATATTATAGTAAGTCATGGAAAGAAATCCATGTATTAATAATGGAAGAACAAACATCTTAATAATAGTGATAATATTAAACAATTTTTTTTTTAAAGAGATTAAATGTTATTTGATTTATTGTTTTGCTTTTGCTAGATTGCAAAAAAGTTACATATGGGAAAGTGGTAGTTCATGTTTTACATTCTAGCAGAATACTGCCATCTTATATAGCAATTATTTTTCTCCACAAGGTTTGATGGAATCTGTTGCAACTTCTATGTTTACGATATAATTTAGTAATGACTGTCTGCCTGGCTTTATTTTTGTTCTTGGCCCCATGTGCTAAAGTAACTATTAATAGCTTTGTTAGAGACATAAAAATTACTTCAAATAAGGTATAAACTAGTGAAAACTAGTAAGCTGGCAGCTGTTATTCATATGTCCATTGGGAGAGCATCGACTTGTCAACACCACATAGTTAATATGGAGACTGATAGCCTCTGAAGAGGCTTTGCAGTACAAGTAACATGGATTTCTTAAGCTAATCCTGGATTTTTTATTTTTTTTTTGTATTAACAGATAGTTACTTCTGGCCTGCCTCGTGTTGTTTAATCAAATACCTACATTATCTATAACCTGTGATTTTATTTTTTTATTTTTTACATATACCTATGCTGTAACAAAATGCCATTTTTCAGGTTGTACTCATTAGCCATTCAATGCATGTTCCACACTTCCGCATTGTCAATTGGGTTGGTTGCCTGCTCTGTCAAGCAAATTTATTTATAATATGTCTGCTATTTAATAATCTTCCTGAAAGGTATTTTTTGTAAATTCCAGAACCCTTTTCTCAAGTGGGTTACATCATTTATAAAGAGTATCTTGGAGCCAAAAAGTAACTCTGCATGATTTCCCAAGTTGGACAGCAGTAAACTGAGATATTGCATAGTTGTTGATAGTGGAAGGTTGATGGTTCAGCTCACATGTATTTTGTGGACACAGTTTGGGTTTGGGATCTTTGTCTCTTGAGAGACTTAGCATTTTTTGCTTCAGGAAATGAGATACCTTTGGCAGCTATTCCATGCCAAATAATTAAATTATTTCGGTGCATATTTCTTTTGCACAAGGCCAATCTTTTTCCAATGCAGTGCTGAAAATGGACTCCTTTGTTTGCTTCTTCAATTTCTGTGAAGACTACTCTTTGTAGGTTTCACTAACATAATTTCTAATGTTTTATAGCACAAGTCATTGTCTGGGCTGGGAATCAGAGGTTTTGTATTCATGTTTCTAAAAATTATAGTATTATGATCCATTCATGGTTCTATAACAACCAAATGAAATACGTCTCTCAAGGCAGATGCCAGCTTCTACAAGTTTAAGTATCTCTGGGAGCCGGCTTAAGGACAGTAGCTGCATTTTCATTACAAATATGTGCAAAACTTTGTTGATATTCTGCTAAATTTGAAAATGCAAAGTTTCGAAATTGCAGATTGGATTTCAATTAAATAGCAAATAATAGTGGATAATAATTTTACAAGCAATAAGATTTAGTTGCAAATCTTGTGGCTCATGGATAACAAAAAAAGTGTTTCCAATGCAATTTTTTGAAATGTAATAATTTTGATAGGACCGAAAAAGCACCCCACCAAACCATAAAAACTTTATTCAAAAACATGAGTTTTTGTTTTAAGTTTCAGTGTTCCCATTTAGCAATTTTCTTTCCGTAGGTTAAAGACATATGTCTAGTATCTGCAATCAAGCTGTGGTCTCTCCCCAAGCACAGCTTGATTGCATAAAATTGTAAAAAGAAATCATGATAAATAGATAAAGATTTTTTTAAATGGCTTTAAATGAATCATTTTAAAAGTATTCCTAATTATTTAATGGGACATATTTATAATGTAATTGTATATTTCATAATTTAATGTTATATTTACTCTAATGTTTGAAACAATACATAAAAATTCAATGAAATGCACAATCTAAATTGTAATGTTGTTATTTCATTATACATTTTTGTTCACCATATACCTCAGGGATGACTTCCCGATGATTGAAGTCATTTTATGATCCCCACTTGGTTTTTAGTGACCAGCACATTGAGAACACTTACAGTTCCATGGATGGATAGATGGAAGATGTTTGGACTTTGTGGCCTTATCATGCTTCTTTTAGATCCCACCCAACATCAGACTGGTAACTGGGCAGATTGATCGGAGCAAACACCAAAGGCATCTTTGTGACTAGTATGAGAAAAGATGAAAACATTAAAGTGTCTCCTGTGAGACTTTACAAGTTTTTACCATATGTCTCCTAGGGTTATACTTTTTTCTTACCTGAATGCATTACCCTGCCCCATTCCTGCACTTAGCCAATGTAAATTGAGTAATGACAACTAATCTCTGCCTTGAAACTGAAGTTGTTCTGTCAAATAAATTGTCTAAGAAAAATATATTCCAACTTTTAGTAGTAATATTGTTGCTTGAAATAGTGTATTTGCAAGGTGAAAAGGCTTTGATAAAATTTTTTTATGGATAAAAAAAAACTGTGGTATAATAATTGACTATGGAGCCCTTGTGCAGTGGTGAAGTGAATCAAGAAAAACAAATGCTACATATCTTCTATAAATCTTTTGTGGAGAGTGTGATCTCTTCCGCCATCATCTGTT
>NW_015150768.1:78056-85544 GCF_000732505.1 Cyprinodon variegatus | reverse complement strand
AAGAAGGCCGGCTGTTCTAGGCACTCCTTTAGAGCCCCTGGAGACTAGAATATTTTTTTCATAAAGTGAAGTACATTGTGGACAACAGTAAGCATCCTCTTCAGAAGGTTTTTGAAAAAAAACAAAACAACAGAAGATCCTTCCTGCCTCTAGCTATCAACACCTACAACACCTGGTTAAAAAATAACCCTAAGAGTTACATTTAATTTCCGTTTGGGATTGGTAAAGTATTTTTTTAATTTGATGAATTGTCAGGCTGGTCAGTGGCGCAGTGGGTAGCAAAGCCATCTTGCAGCAAGAAGGTTCCGGGTTTGATTCCTGGCCTTGGGTCTTCCTGCATGGAGTTTGCATGTTTTCCCTGTGCACGCCTGGGTTCTCTCTGGGTACTCCATGTTCCCATAGTCCAAAAACATTAATGTAAGGTCAATTGGCTTCTCTAAATTCTCCTTATGTGTGTGCAGGAATGTTTGTTTGTCTCTGTGTTGCCCTGCGTTGGACTGACGACCTGTCCGGGGTGTACCCCACCTTCCTCCCGTAGACAGTGTCACCACCACTCCTCGTGACCCCAGCTGGGACAAAGCGTAATGGGAAATACATGGATTGTTGAATGAATTGTTAGCCAAGCCCATTTACACAGGGACAGATGAAAAAATTCAACAAATTACCCGCAACATATCGGACTCACTAACAATTTAAAATAACTATTCTTATTAATTTAAGATTAAACTAATAAAATACTGATATATGAAATGGCCCTTACGATATTCACCACTGTTCATCGCCACTTCCCTTTTTTCTCTGAGCATAGAGCAGCAATGAATCAAAGGATACAATAGGCAATGGTGAATACAGCAGTCCTTTCCTTCCAACATGGAAAAAAGAAGGCTGCATTTCTTAGTGAAATCTTTGAATCCAGACAGGCCATGGTGCTGCTCTATTACATAATCAGCCAAAGAATTTGGTCTTCGGAGGACACAGTCCTTGTATTTGAATACAGCAAACAACTAAGAGAATGAACTAGGCAGTGAGAAAGGGGGAGGTTTTTTTTTTTTTTTTCCATTTGTCAACCTCATGCACAAGCTTCAGGACACATAAAATTATTATTAAGTGCATTCTGCATATTATGGGACCTTTAAATTAAGTTTAAATGTTAAAACATGACCAGCTAGGACAAGGCTGTGATGAAATGCTGTTATTTCTTCACAATAGATGCCATGGTCACCACAAGGTACAAAGTATGAAGATGAGAATGTGTGGGATTATGCGCATTTTGAGCAAGGCCATTTGACCTTGCCAACATATGCCAACGTTGTAGGCCATCACCTACAATGTTGGCATAGATACTAAAATCCCTTCCAATAATAAGTATTACAATAATCCGTATTTAACCCTAAATCAAAAAAGAACCCTGAAAACTGATCTTAATATGGTATTGTATATTGTATTGTATCATATATTGTATTGTAAGGAACTGGTGGACAACACAAAGCTAAACATAGAAGACATTCTGCTGCTTTACAAATTGGATTAGAAAAACAAAGGATTCACCTTTGAAAATAATTTTCACTATTAACTGGCTTTTGACTAATCAATGAGTCAGAGTGAAATATTTTTGCTACTGCGCCTCCTCTGGCCATATGGAAATTTGAATAGCTGGAAGGAGTTCCCTCATTTATACCAACATCCTGTTGCAGCCAGATTTCTGTAAGACAACATTGAACAGTAGGATTACCACAGATCATTACAAAACAAAGTTTTGGAGGGGAGATAGCTTATTTTAACTAAATCCAATCTAATTATTTAAACTTTTTTTCTCTATTGGAGTCATTTTATTTTTTATTAGAATTTTATTTTTTTTAGATTATCCTTTAGGTTTGTTTTCCACATTTATTTGATTTTGGCCATGGGCAAGACACGGTCTTGATGGTGTAATGGGTGAGTAACAGTACAGAAGCTGCAGAGGTGTGTTAAAATATGATTGTGCTTCCTGCTCTGCACCCTGGGCTGTCACAGGTTTTGGAGGACTAATGCATTTGGCCAGATTCCTATAAAGAGAAGCTGCACCATTTAAAGTGAGATGGATGTCATCTCTCCGAAACCAGACCAGATTTTCCCCCCAAAGGTTTGGCGGTTGCTATCAATGGAGCCCACATCATTTTCAAGACACACTACCTAGCAGTTAAATTATGACGTGCGGTTAAACAAGTCATTATTAGTCAGTTTAGGGAGGATTAACTTCCAATCCTTATTTTTGGAACCATCAGCAGATGCTGCTGTGATGCATCAGGCTGTAATGTTAAGTGATTTTGGCTTTAGCTCATGAAATTCTGACTAAACATTCTCTTTCAGGAATATGTGGTAGAAAAGTGCATGCTGTATTCAGTCCACTTTAAAAACAAAGAAAAATACAGATTCATTCTTTATGAAGTCAAGTACTTTGTATGAGACATTTCTTATGATGTAATCACAAAATCATATTTTAAAAAACATACACCTACAAATTCCTATGATGAAAAATTAGATGAATAAAAAATAGATTATTTTTAAACATGGAATCTGAGGATTCTTTGGGAAAGCTGAATATATAGAGAATTCACACATTGTTATACAGTTCCTAAAGCTCCCCAGAGCATCCTATCAACTCACTGCTAATGTTTTGGTTTCATGGTAGGCAATTTTACTGTTTTGGACCACACTCCTTACCAATCTGATGAACCTCATTCCTAGAAGCTTTGCAACAGCTGTGTGTATTGACACAGCTTTGACAACATGCTGGCAGCTAGCATGAGAACATAATAGAACATATTTGACTGACCAAAACAGAGATAGGACAAGGTTGCCAGGAATTGTATCCTTTCCAAAAGAAGACTGATTATGCACCACATCAATGGATGTTTACGAACACCCAAAGGTGATAATGATGTATGTTTTCCTTTTCAAAAATATTATTTCTGCATTTTGATTGAGACATGGTTTCTAAACAGGTAAGACATAAAAATAAATGTGACGCTTTGAAATTTTGTCTAAAATGTCCGAAATGTCATTTTTGTATGCATGAGCTTAACATGCAATATAATAAGGCATGATTAGAATTAATCAAATTAAAATTTTAACTCAAATTTATACATTATTGATGCCAGAGGAAAATAAAATGTGAGGGGGGAAGCCTGGGGTATGCCTCTCCCCGGACCACCACCTTAACATGGTGGACCGATGTCAGTGCTTGTATGATCCCACAGGACTTAAATAGCCCTAATAGGGTCTCCCAAAATAAAGAGGCTCTGGGTGATGGTTCAGAAAAAAAGCTATTCAGAAAGCCCTTAAGACGACAAGAAAATCAAGGCATGTGAGTCATCCGGTGCAGTGGAACTGGGACCTCACCCTGGAGCCTGGCCTGTAGTTGGTGTTTGTGGGTGAGTACCTAGTTGTTGTGTTTCTCCTTGTGAGAATGGGCCAGGCAAAGCTCGAAGCAGTGATGCTAGTGAAAATGAGTTAAATAATTGGTCAGCTGTCAAAGCTGGAGGACACAATGGCCTGATCCACGGACAATTGTCATAACCTGTAGGGGTTTTTTCCCCAAGGAGTTGTCAATGTTAATAGCTGTAGAAAGGAAGGATCTCCTTTTCTTGTCCAAAAGACTTATGAAGAGGATGCTCATGGTTATCTACTGTATACTGTTCTTCATTTTATCCCTCAAGAGGTTCTACAGGAGTACCTACAGAACCAGCCTTCTTTGCTCAGCTTCTTTAGTCTTTTTCCCTGAGCTTCTATTCAATCAGATAATGGTGGAAGAGATCACATCCCCCAATAAAGATTTATAGAGGATTTCCAGCATATTGTTGCAAACACAGAGGGACCTAAGCTTCCCCTCCAAAAGTACATTCTACTCTGTCCCTTCTTGCAGACGTAGGCATTAAAGGGGTAGTTTGGATTATGACATGTACTAAGGAAATGACAATTGTAAACACAGTGAAAGGTCCTTTAACATGGTCACTGCATTGGTCAGCTATTTAAAAGACATTTTCATTTATATTTATATGTTTTTTATATTATAACTGCATAGTTAAATAAAGTGGACGGGCATGCATCAAGTAACTGTGGACTACTGGCCATCCATGGTAGGTGCAACAACATTTTCTTAAATCTAGGATGATCTACAGATGGCTAAACATTTTTAACAGCTCAGCTATGTCATGTTAATGAGTCTACAGTACAGTAGAAGACATTTACAGATAAAGAATAAGGTAGCATCTAGTAACAGCTAAAGAAAAAAAATGTAATATAAACTTTAATTTGGGAGAAAACCATAGTTGATCACCTGATCACTATTGGACATCATGCATTAGTGCTTTTATCTAAAAATCAATTCATACCATGGGACAGACTGTTGTTCTATATGGATATATAAATATATATAAATCCATATAAATATGGATCATCTGCAGCTAATGTTTTTGCAGTTAAAAAAAGTTATATAACTCAACTGGTTTATGAGGAAAATAAATAAACTGTAGCAATTACTCTGAAACGAGTAAGGTTTTACATGTGATATTGAGTACAGATGCTGACCATAAAAAAACATAACAGCCTGCCTGTTACTGTTCTGATCTGTTTGTCCAGCCTTGAATACTGGGTCCTCTCTTCTGAGTCACGACATCACTGGTAATATTAACCACCTGCATACAGTGTTAAAACCCAATAAGGTAAACATTCTTGTTGACTTGTCAAAAATGTTTACAGTTTGTCAAGAGGGAAAAGTTTCCTCTTTTCCATTTTTTCAGACTTAGTAGACTATTAGGGACTACTAGGATTTTTTTATTTTTTTTTTTTTTTTACGAAAAGCACACAACTTCACTGGAGGAGAGAATTTTTCTTTTCGTTTTTTGTTGTTTAATTTTTCATTGTTGTATTAAAATCCAATCTGTTACAGACAGAGCGGCCTCTAAACATACTTTAAAAAACAGCTTTTCTCTTGTTTGGTTTAGCTCTTTATTTCTGTCTCACCTGCACAGTGGCACTGGGGGAAATCTGCAGCTGTAAGGAGTTTGTGTGTACCATTAAAAACAGCAGAAGGTATTTTTTATTTTTTTTGCACGGGTTGCATCGTAAAGAAACAAAAAATTGCTCTTAAAAAAACTATCATTAAAGGGCTAAGTCTATCGCCGATAGGTTCGTCCAATCACCCATCCTTTACAGACATTCTGTTTTGGCCTTTTACAGGTTTTTCTGTTCATCTTCCCCCCTTTTGTAGGGTATCACTTTGTGTCCTTGTTCCCTCTTTCAAAGGCAATCAGTGGTCATCCTCGTCTCACCTTCTGCAAAAAATCACTGTCATCCTGCCCTGCTCTTCGCAGGCAGCCTCTCGCAAGCATAACTTAGCTCACAGCTAAAGTGTGAGGCGCACTGAAAGTGTTGCAATATGAGAAAGAAAATTAACTCCAAAATGTCATTTAGCATATATCCAACTTGGCTAGCCCGAAGGTGTAGAGGAAGATTTTCTTTTTCAGGATGGATCTTCAAATTAGGGGTTTTCCTAATTGTCAGTTATCACATCTAGACCTTTAAGATAATAATTATATATCTGTGTGAATATCTGTGTGAATGTAGGATGTGAAAGTGCATTTACATCCGTTGCTGATGGAGTGCAGGATTTCGTTATTTACATCTGTCAGGTTGTTTGAACTTACAGCAATTTTAGCAGGTACGGTAGATAAAGAGAGGTTAAGGGGTGTTATTCCCTATTAAGCAGTTTTATGACACTAAGCTGAAGAAATACTTTCAATATATATAATACACTGAAAGCTTCCTAAGTGTTGGTTCTCAGAAGAAAATACATTTACTTTTATGTACTTTTTACTGCACATAACCAGAGCGTTTGCATTTACACTGGATGGAGAGGGGGAAATCATTAAAAGCAGTTATTCCAGTAGCCTAGAGTTCATACAGTATGCAATAGATATGTAGAAAATGTGATGTCATTCTGAGGTTAATATCATTTTTAATGTGTTAAAAAACCAGGAAATATTCAAAATGTTATTACTGTTTTGAGAAAGAATGGGAAAATCAAGTAGAAGAAAAATTGTGACACCAATAGCTACAGAACAATTTTGCTGGGGGATCACAATTATCTATTGGGTCTTTGGTTGCTTATGTTCCCACACTTTGAAAACCACCGATCTGGTTCATTCCACACCTCAACAGGCCATTTGCAGGATTCTTATCACCTCCTGGGATCTTAACACATGGCTAACATTTTATCACAATTTCCTTGCTTCAACCTTGGAACCCTCTTTTGGGAAAAAGACATTTCGCACCCAGATCTACCTGTTCACACAATCAACTGCATACACCACCAACATCTACGCTGCAGTCTTTTTTCATGTCAATAAAATTTTCTAATTGGTGCTTTACTCTGTATGAGTCTCTCCAAGTTGAATTAAATGATCTGTTCAATGGCAAATTACAATAAATGTCAACTAAAGGTACCTGGCAAGAAAATCAGGTCCAATTAATATCTTCATCTTTTACGAATAATTATTGAACTCACTGTATTGGCATAGAAACCCCTGCTTGCTGCCACTATATCTGAAACCTGTTTTGTGTGTACATAAGATAGATCGATTGGTTGATTTTGAACAGAAGGACCAATTATGAAAGACAGAGTTCTACCCTGGTGTTTATTAATGTATGTTGGAACAGTTGACATTTGATAAAGAAAAGAGTTTAAACTATTTAAGATTATGTTGCCATTTTCAGAGATTTAGCTTATGTCTGAATGTCCACTTTATGGAAGAGCTAATGTCTCAGACTTTAAGAACTTAATCCATTACAGCGAATTGTGGCATTTTGTTGTTCTGAGAGATGTGGCTTTCTCCCTATGTTGCTCTTTTTCTAAGAAAGCACACTCCACTTTGTTTTTACAAGATATAAATATAAAAAATATAACCTTGGATGTCTGGGAGACAGTGATTCGCCTACATGTTATGAATGCTGGACTACCATAAAGAATAAACTGTGAACAGTTTAGTTTGTGCCTACAAGTCGTTTAGCCATAGGAAGAACGGAATATCTTCAGAACAGCTCCAAATGACACAAATCTCATATGGGTGAGTAGAATATGATGTAATAACATAAAATCAAGGGCCCAATGTAAAAAAAATGGCGTTCCCCTTTAAAATATAAACAATAAAATACTGTACTGTAAAGTGTTTTAACAATATAAAATTGTGCACCTGGAGAATAAATAACCAATATACAACTATGGTTATTTTTACAGTAATGGATATTTTAAAATAGTACCAACATCAAAGATGTGCAAAATGACAGCAGGTTATTTAACTGACTACGGTTTATATCATTACGTTGGCTTTTATTTGTTCATGCTCCTGGTTTTTAACCTTTATTTCACTCTGTATTCTCATGAGTGTAGTCTTTGTTTACTTAACAATAATAAAATAAAAAAAAATTTAAAAGAAACAGTTTTGAAAA
>NW_015150768.1:76675-77194 GCF_000732505.1 Cyprinodon variegatus | reverse complement strand
TGTCCTCAATGTCTTAGTGACATCTTTTGGGTGTCCTTGCACAGTTCTTAGGCTATGTTTGAACTGCAGGTCTCAATGCTCAATTCCACTTTTAAAATGCAGATATCTAAATTCATAATGAGGTGTTTGCTGCTGCTGCAAACTGACCTGTATGTGCAAAAGAACACTGGCAATGCCATCATTTCCAGCACACGTTGGTCCCACAAATATAGTGGTGATAGATTTTTTGGTGTTTTACCAGTCGCAAGAAAGCCATTTATGGTGTCATTGGTTGCTTAGAGGGAAACACACAAGTAAAAAGATAGTGAAACTCTATATTCTGGCATTTTACTGATCTTTGACTCCCAGCTCAGCATAGAAGGGAACGCAGAATGCAGGACCTCAGCAAGAAGGGCAGAGCGACTTCACAGAGACTGAGTATTTTTAGAACTTCCAAGGCAGAACACTTGTTGCAGTCCATTGTTGCAGATTATCACCAGTTTTGTGCCTGAACGCGTTCATTGAACGAAAGTTCATGAA
>NW_015150768.1:57929-75477 GCF_000732505.1 Cyprinodon variegatus | reverse complement strand
CAGACTTCAGCTTTAATAATTCCTCATAAAAAAGATTATTCAAGCAGCACATTTTTACTGATGTTTTTGAGAATATACTGTAGGGGTGAAAGCTGCAGCTGCTACTAGTGTGAAGCACTACAAAATGCTTTGTTTCCAGGATCGGGCACAAGCTTTGCATGTGTTTGTATTATGTTCTTCATCCAAACTGTTTCAATGTCAGCCTTCCAATGTAGCTTACAGTAGCAGCCTTTCAAAATGGCTCTTTTCAGTCAAACGCCAGCTATATGGCAGCCAACTTCCAGCCACTGGAGTGACCCCCTTCCTTCTTCTGGGCATACATATTTTTTTAATCTGGCTCCACCCTTTCACTGAATTACAGGGTCTGACCAGGAAAAGGCACTTCTCTTTAGATCTTAATGTCCACAAATCATTACAGAAAGAATATTTCAGTACAAATGTTGAATTGTAGGGGACCAGCCAAATGCCCATCAAGGAGAGTGGGAAAATTTTGAATGGCAATTTCTGTAGGAATAAGTTTTAGGTTAACATCTCGGTATGCCACCACTGAGCAGTGCTCTTACGGCTGCTGTCCATCGTGCAAACTGCTATAATTTCTGTCTGCTGCTGATGAAAAGTTGTGACAGATCTCAATGGACAGCGGCGTCAAAGTTGTATAAAATCCGCCTTGGTTGCTCAACTATAGTCACTTTCAAAAAGATCAATAGGTGCCTTTCTATCCATCTAATTGTGCAACTTGTAATTACAAAAATATGTGATCTAAATGAAAAGACTGTAGTTTTGTAAAGACTAATGTTTTTTAATAAAACGTTTTTAAGCTATTATGAGGCGGTTTTTGTTTGCATCAAAATTATTAGATTTCACAAAACTGAGGTGGAAAAGCTTTTTTCACATTACATGCTTCACATGATCTGAAGCTGGACCATACTGCCTTGTAAAAGGAAGAATAAGAAAATCAGAAGTAATTGGAGGATGATGGCACCCTCTAGAGCTGTGTGGATACATCCGCCGCTGCCATGTTGTTTTCAGAGTTATTACACTAACAAACGTATTAGTGTGCTATTTTTATTTTACTTGTTATTCAGTGGAAACAAACTGACTTTTTATATTTTTTAAGTAATCATCTCTTCAGATCCTCCATTTTGTTGATGCACATATTTTGCACCAGAATATATATTTTTGGAGGAATAAAGAAACCAGCTTCTTAACTACAGTTTCTCAACTGAACATTATCAGGGTGTTTAAACATCCAGTATGATGAATTTGGCACCTTCACCTAATATCTTGGCTGATTTCTTTTCATTTTCCATGATATCACTCAGAGAAGCAGTCTAATTCAATGACAGAGAGAACAAAATTAGTACACATCAGTGGATATCAAATATGTAGAGTAAACTGTATGAAAGATTAACATTTGGCACATATTGTTCATTTTATTTTTTCCTCTCCTGACATCTGACACATTGTGGATCTAAATAGAAACTCTATTCAAAAGAAAATCTCTTGTTTATCAACATAAAATATACACCAGTCAGTTCTAAAAACATGATACACCCTGCAGCGTTGGAACTGGCTCTCATGTTGGACCAAAATCATGCATTGCCTGATAAATAATTCTAGGGGGGTCTGAATGGGTTCTAGAGCTGCTGACTTTCTCAGATGAAACACTGCCTTTGTGTTTGCGAGGACATGTGCAATGTGCTAAACAGCAGCTGCCAACGTCCCAACTCTGTTGTGACACTGTGGGGAATTAGAGTGTGCCAAAATGAGCTCTGCTAAAAATTAACTCTGTGTCTGATTTCATGGGGTAGCATCATAAAAGACATGCAAAAGCGTTGTTTGTCTGGTGTTGCTTGTTGGATTGACTGAAGCTCCTTAGAATACATGGTCTATGGCAGAAACATGAGAAAGGATGTGAAACTGTAGAGTCTCCAAATGCTTCAGGAAGTTTTCTGCCTCAGGGACTGTGAAGCACTGCAATGCACACAGGAAAAAAGATGTTCAGAAGTTACCTAAGCAGTTCCATCCATTTTAGCTCTTTTCTCTCAAGTTCACTCCAAATGAACAGAAGAGAGAAAAACCAACCTTAAACAGAAGTGGTGGACTCAAGATTCCAGCTTCCCAAAAATGTACAATTCGGTTGTTGAGTTGATTCCTTCCAGGTATCACCACAACCCCAATCACAGGGGAACAAAGTACCTCCTCTCTTTAGCCAGGTGAACAATACCCCCTTTAACGACCAAACTTTCACAATTTTACACAGGTTTCAGTTATTACATGTGACAATAGAACCAAACGACCCGCTCGTCAATTTCAATTTGCATGTTTCCAAGCAATACAACACCTTGTCTATATAAAGCCTCAAACTCAATGCGAATCCAGACATTTCGTATTAAGAAAGCTTCTGGAGGGGAAGCGAAACATCTTCAAACCTTGGAAACAAGATCAGTGGATTGTTTTTTAAACTTTTACGGATTCACTCCAAATGGTTTTGTAGGGCATCTGATGTATTTAAAGGAAAACACTTTTACACACAGCTAGACAGTAACCATTGAAATGACTATCGTTTTGGCACAAGGTTTATTTATTTGTTCATTTTTTTTATTAACATATGGGTGTTAGTCAATACTTGGTGCAGTCTAGGGTTGGCAACCTAGGTCTGGATAAGAGGAAAAGCAGGATTTCCTTTTTAATACATTATCTTTTTCAAAAACTTGAGATTCTTACATTTAGAAATCTGGAAAGTTTTTAAATGTTCCAGATTAGTAGTACCTGTAAATGTAAATGAAGCTTCTTGAATGTTAATGCCCCCTTTTTAGATTATAGCAAGGCCTTGATATTTTCTTGCTTTTTTCCTGAAAGAGGGAAATTGCAAGAGATTGTTGTCACAGTTGAAATACAACAATAAATGTTTTGAGCCTTTGTAACCTGTTTTAAAGGCATGTCTTTAGTTAAAGGATGCAAATTACAGTACATTGGAATGTCAATGGTTAATCTCTACACTGTAACTGATATCAGCTTTTAGAAAAAGTACATTAAAGGCTTAAAATTTATTGAAATTGGTTTAAAAAATCATTTGTTTACAAGTGCACATATTTTTTTAATGCTGGTTGTTTCAACTTTTTTATTTCTGATAAAATGTTTTACTTGAGTAAGCTAGAGATAAAGCCTTATATATGAAACAGAAATTAAATAATTTAGCATGGGTTGGATTTTTACCAAAAAAAAAAAAAGTGTTTACACTTTTCTTCTCCATTTTAACTGGACTTGGTGCCACAGAAACATCCTGCTTGACTTTCAGTATAAATAAAGGCTAAAAACCGGTGGCTGTATTCTCAGTAACATGCTAAGAGTAATAAGGGCTCTCACACTGAGCAGGATTTAAGTGTGAGAAACCATTCTATCTCCTGCGTATAAAAAAAATCCCAAGTCAAGTTCCTTTAGTGACTTTGATGGCATGACATTTCTTCATGGGAATGGATTGCTAGCATCAAAGGATCATCCCAGGCTCATGTCTCTTCATTTGGATTGCTGTCTATCAAGGGCAGAGTGCACATACTCAGAGGAAGAGGCAGAAGGGAAAAGAAGAGGAGAGACAAAGTCTTTTAGGTCTTTGCAGCAGTTAGAGGAGATTTATAATGCAGCTGAAGAAGATGGAGGTTACACAGAAGTCAAAGGGATGTAGTACAGGAGATTCACTTCATAGGCACATATGATGAGCACAGACCAGCATTTTACAAGTAAGGTTTATGTTCATATTGTAATGATCTGCATTATGGTAAATAAGCCTTATTGTTCCTAAAAGGCCTTAGACTGTTGCGAAAGAGACCCCAGTGAGTCATGGAGGGTTGGCTTTAGATGCAAATGTGATTTTTACAACTTTTCTCTTTTAATTGGTCTCCAGTTCCAATGCTTTTATTTTTCCTGCTGGGGGATTTTTTTTCATCCAAACAAAATGTTATGCAATTTTAGTAAAAAATATCAAATAAGTCAAAAGGTTAACACATGATTAGAAAAAAAAAAAAAAGTTCTCAGAGGTCTGACAGAATACCGCAATATATGACTCTAAAGGCGCTCTTTGATAAACTGGTGTACCTTTACTTTGCCACGGTAGAAGATAACCATTTCTGATTACTGGAATTCGCTGAACAATTTTGCCCTTAAGGCAGCTCATATTAGTGAGTGGTTTAGTGAACGCAGAGTCGGAAGCTGAGGTGGTTTCCTGCAGATTTAATAACAAATGGTGGCAACAGAAGCTTAAATCTAGGAATAACTAATCACCAAACACAGGAACCAAAACAAAGGAGGACACACTGGTCAAGGAGGGAATGAAAAGAATCCAGCAAACAGAAACTGCAGAGGAGGAGTATAATGCCAAAAAGAACAAAGAATTGAGTAATGAACTGATTGGGAGCAGTTGTGGACAGAAGGGTCTAGAAGGGAACTAGGAGAAGGAGACTCACACAAGGGGGCAACAGAGAATAAAGAAAAAAATACTGTGACGATCCCCTACTGTCCAGTAGGTGTCGCCATTTCACAGTTTGTTTTTTGTTCTTTTCAGGAAGCAGGTAGAGGAGCTGCTAATTGAAAGCACCTGATGGCTGTTAAATACTGACATCCAGTCAGTCACTCTCTCTGCTTGATTTGGCCTCCAGACCAGACCGGAACAGGCAGCATTGATCCACACTCCTCTTTGACTGGCTGAGCAGCTCTTCATTGGAATAATTGGGAGAAAATAAATGATTGTTTATTTGAATCCCCTCGTCTGTCTCCCATTTTTTGTCAGTTCCTATGAGTGGGGCGTGACAATACATAAGAACTCGAATACAACCAGAAAACAACAAGAATGACACAAAATGGAAATTAAACCAATTACCTAGAAAATACTAAATGACACAAATAAAAGTATAACTGAAAACTCAAAAAGGAAACCAAAGCTAACTCTAGACCCAAAAAGTGCAGACTATGATAATAAGCAGCAAAAAGTCAAACTCTTCAGGCTAACACAGATTTTATTTTGTAAAAGAAAGCTCTCTAGACTTATTAATTTTTAAGTGCAGCCTTGATAAAGGTAAGCAGCAGTGATAAAAACACTGTGATGAAAAAAATGTATAAAAAAAACATAATTGGTTTGTTTTGTATTAGGTTCTTTATGCCCTACAGTCACACCCCAAACTATTCATACCTCTGGCAGATATTGGTAAATCAATGTCAATATATTTTTTTGGTAAAACAAGACTTTTGGTTCAAGTAGAAAAGAAATATTATTAATGTGCAAATAATAAATAGATGTTTGCACCTTTTATATATTATAATAGGTTCTACAAAATGGATAACACCACTGTGGAGAATTAGTGGAAAAAACGTTATTGCAATGGAGCCAATAAAACCTTTCTTGTAACTGGTGACGAGAAGTTTTTGCTCAGCACCCCGATATTTAGCTTCCTTCACATATGTCCTATCAGATTCAAGATTTTCAATTAAACATTATTTTAACCTAAGTCTGGCTGGATAATTCAGGGCTTCACAGTAACTGCCAACATTTTATTTTGAGCAAACCATCTGTCATCACTTATACTCCAAATAGGTCTACAGTTAGTTTCTCACAGTAACATGTTTTTTGGCAGTCAAGGTAAAAAAAAAACTCAGTAGAAGTAGTAATGTAAAACTGCACTGGAAGAACTTTAGAAAATAGGGGGTTACTGTTTTATCAAAGCTTCGTATAGATGTCAACAGACTCTTAGTACAGATAGATAAAATATATATATATATATTTAAGCTGCTGGTGCTGAGTTATCTGTTGCAGCTTTTGCATGTTGTCTATGCTCATTCTGAAAACTTATATTGTTACATCTCCTTAAATTCAAGGGTCTAGTTGTTTTCCAATATAGTTTCTATAGTCCTTAGCTCCAAGAAAAGCTGATAATCAAGTTAAAATCAAAACAAACCACATTGCTCTTCACTACAGCTTACTTCTGGTGTAATGTCAAAGAGTTATATAGTAATTTAATTTCTATCAAACCTTAGCGTTTTATTCTTAGTGTTTATGTGTGCCTCATGTTTTGATGTCAATTTGTGAGGCTTTGTGTTCTTAACATGTGCTTAAGTCTTTTTTTTCATTCTGCTCCTTAGTGATCCTGTAAAGAACTTTAAATTACCCTGTGAATACACAGTGCTATGCATTTAAAGTTAAATTCCCTTAAGCTACAATCATTGGAGGAAAAGTGTTTTAGATAGAGAAAGAGTATTTTGGCAAATGAGGAGAAATACATCCTCTTAACCTGGTTTATGTTGTGAGGCTTACCTACTTCTCCTGCTTAGTGGATCTTTTGGGAGAGTAAGGGAGCTTAGTTAATCTGTTTTTCTCTTGCCAAAAACCGTTCATGAATCTATTCGATATAGTCAGATTAAAAAAATTTTTTTGGCAAGAAAATGATGTTTTATGTTCCAAACAGTTGAGTGTTGTCATCATTCACCTCATAATCCAGATAAAGTAGTCCCTTTCTGTTTTAAAAAATGCATTTCTTTTATTATAAAAAGGTGTTTATCTTGTTATTGCTCAGCTGCTTTGAGACACAATAGAGAGGCTGTTTGTGTTTTCATCTCATGCTTTGTAGAGTAATGTGTTCTTTTGTCTGAAAGCTTAGTTATGTCAACATAGACTTGGCATCTAAAACCTGTGAACTTCTATGTAAGAGAGCACTTAAATTGAATTTTCAGTCGCAACCATTTTTTAAGAAAACTCTAATCAGATAGAATATTCAGTGGTAATATTTCTATGGTGATATTAAATCAGGGTTAAGCATATATACTTTTCTCTTCACTGTGCAGACTGACAATCCAAAAGAAACAGAGAAGATGATAATTATGGACACATCCCTCAATTGTTCTCTTCATTAAACATCAATATCTGATTAAAGACTTCAGAGAGAATATGCTTGAATATAATTAAATTAAATGATAAACCTCTGGTTAATTACAACATATGATTCACAAAATTAATATGTTTTCCAAAAACCTTTTTTTGTATTTTTTTCAGTCAAAAGATGAACTGATATATTGTTTTCATTTGGGAGAGAAAAGCTTTTGTTTCATAAAACCTTCACATTTTTGAAGGAAGTAAAATCCTTCATTCCTGCCTCTCCAAACCACTGCAGATATGATTTACCCAGACAGTGTTTGAACTATTTGATAAAAGTAAGACTATTCGGATATTTTAAACACCATTTGGTTTACTGTCACTTTCGTGTTAGTGAGATTTGTTATGGGGATGCTGGCACTCTTCATCACCTTCCTGCGTTGGGGAGAGTAAACGTACGAAAAAGAGTAAATTAGATTAGATTGAGTGCTCTCACTTTAGAACTGAGGAAGCCAGTGTGATGTCAAGAAAAATCTTGGAGCTGGTTATGGTTTGAAATGTATATTGGACAGAAGCTTGGCTCTGGGTTGTTTTACATAATAAATATAAAACTGCATCTAATCATATTAGTCACAGTAACATAAACTAAATCAGCAATCTACAGAAATGTTATAAATACATCCATAACACATTTGTATAACTCATTGACATTAAGAAATACTTTCACTTAATGTTTGACAAAATATCTTTTCTAACTTTTTTGTGTTGGTTGTGATTTTTTTCTAATTACAGCTGATAAAAACACAATGTCTAAGATCAAAATACTACAAGAAACATACCTAATAATGAAATCTACAATTACTAAAAAAGTGGTTTATATCAACTTAGCAGTTATTTTCAAGAATAACATCAAAGCAGATATTTTGGAAAATAACACCTGCCTTGCAATCTGAAAGACCCAGAGGTCACCATCAAAGATAAAGAAAAACAAGAATAACAGAAACATGCATAAGTCAAGGCAAGTTTAGGCAAGGCAAGATAATTCATATAGCACATTTAATTAGCACTACAATTTACGAAAGTGGATATTTACAATTCTAAAAAGTGTTTGAATCCTGCATTGCAAACAATGATCTTTTTTATGCATCATTAAAAAGTATCTGATTAATTCAGGACCATGGATAAATCAGCAAAAAAAATATTTTATAAAAGT
This sequence comes from Cyprinodon variegatus, assembly GCF_000732505.1. Lineage (NCBI taxonomy): Eukaryota > Metazoa > Chordata > Actinopteri > Cyprinodontiformes > Cyprinodontidae > Cyprinodon > Cyprinodon variegatus. The sequence goes on along the minus strand of NW_015150768.1, from coordinate 67,405 downwards.
GATACTGCTTTTGTTTTCATACTCCTTTGGGCAATGACTGCCTTACTTCCAATCAAAAACAACATTCTTGATAAAACTGAAAAAATATATATATTTAGGAGTAAATAAATTAATGAATAATATTTTAATAGCCTATCTACTTGGATTTGTCGTTCCTTAACATGATCCAAAATCCAAATTTGCTAACTTTTCTTTGAACTCCCTAAGGGCATAATCAAAAGTTTCTTTCTTAGCTTTTACACTGTACCCCCACCAGCAGAGTATGTTTTAATAACCCCTCAAAATAATCTTCACTTTTTCACAGCTTAAGCTGAACTATTGCTAAAGAATTAAACATCTTTGCAATCGCTTGAGATAAACCCAGACATTTTTTAGTTTTATATATAAACCCCAAGAGTTTTATCTGCCAATCAACCCTGATATTTGGATTAATACCAGGGAGCAATTTAACAGTGAGGTCTGGACAGATTAGATGGTGTTCGCAATCTTTTTCAGAGTCCGTGAGCAAAACACTATTGATTTCTCCACAGCAGGTGGATTAAGAAACACATTTGCCTTCCTCTGGAGTGCTGTCTTGGGATCAGTTCAGTGTAAGTATGAAACACCTGTGCTCTGTGTGTACCTATATGTAAAACATACACACACACAAACACAGCCTCTCTTTCTGTATATTTGTCTCTCAAAAAAAACAAAAAAAAAAAAATATATATATATATATATAATATATGGGAGTGTGCATTGGGGACAGATAGATTTTACGTAAGGTTGCTAGATGAATGACATTTGGCAGTGTTTCCTTTCTTTTCCTCCCATTTCAGAAGTCAAACAAGAAAGGTTAAATCTGTCCGTTTCAACAGAGCAGCAGACTGAAGTGCATGACAAGATGAACCCAACAGAACAAATATAGAGTTTAAAAGTAATACTCTGATCAGACAAAGCATAATATTATTGTGTTCTAAAAGAAGTGTCAAGCCATTATGACAGTTGCAAAACAAGTGGCAATATGCATTAAAATGATCATTATGCTTATTTGAAGATGGGCTGTTTTTGGCAATTTTAATACCTTTAATATTCTTTCAAATTTGCATTTACCGAAATTTTCCAAGTGCCGAAAACCTATGCAGAATCTTTGTAAGACTCTATTAGATATAGTGGGTTTAACATTCTAGCATATTGAAAAAAGATTTTAACTTGTGCACAGTGGGGCACAAATGTAACTTCCAGCAGGACAGAAACTCTTTAAATACAGCTGCAGCTCCGTAACATGGTTTAGTACTAGGTCTAATGTTAGAAGGCGAAGTTCTTGCAAATGCAGGTTGCACACCCTCACCCCCTCTTATCTAATCAAAATGTATATTTTGATCACTGCTGCACTTTGTAAATGGAAATCTTCATTACACTGCTAAGCTGCTGCTTATTCACTGTCGGAAAGGTGTATATATCAAAATTTCGTTTTCTATACACTACAGTATGTTTACAAGATGACTATTAAGTTTGTCTAAGTCTAAGTATTACCTGACTTAGTTTATGCCAATTTTTATGCCACGTGTTTATGTATTTCTCCATTTTTTTTTGTTTTTACGCTGATCGAGACAAACATTGAAACACCTCTACAAAGACTTTTTAGTTGAATACCAATCTAGACAATTATTTATCTAACAAATTAAAACTAATAATAAAGAAAACCATTCATCTTCGTACTTTACAATTTTGACCCACTCAGGTGTTTTGCTGATCACCCAGTATTGAAGAAATGTTAATTCACCTGACTAAAATAGATAAAAAAAATTTCAAAATGCACATTCAAAACCCTGTAACTGCTCCAAGGAGGGAAGGCCTATTAAATGCATGTAAGAGCATGCACGAGCCCATTTGTCCTCATGCACGCTCTGTTTAAAACTTGCTGTTTGCATCATACAAGCTTACATTCCAAAAGAAGATTTAGAATTTTCCCGCTATGTCAGACTCACCACTGGTAAGTGAAAATGGGGATGAGCAAATAGGATGGCCTTACGTTAACATATCACCAGAATGATTGAAAATTAGGAGGACATCTTATTTTGATGATCCACCTGGAAGAACATCCTCCACTATACTTTTAAGGTTTGTGTTCAAATTAACAGCTGTTATCATGTATTTTTATCGTTATTTGCTATTACTCTGCTTTCTTTTTTTTTCTATTTTATCGTCTAATTCCTGTAAAGCACTTTGAATCGTCCATTTACTGAATTGGGCTGTAAAAATAAACTTGCCTTGCTTATTAGCCCCTTGAACCCTACGGACCCACCGGCGGGTCCAGCTGCTACGTGACCTCATAATTTTACCAAACCCCCAGTATTGATGTAAAAAACACATTTGGCACAGTTTGGTGACATTTATTGATAAATGTGCCAAAATGGCCTCTCCGCCTAAGAAATTTCTCACTAATACCATTCTAAAATAAATATGATTCATCTGATTGAGTCCGAATTTGGTATATTTTTACACAACATTTAGATTTAAAAGTCTGTACTACTTTTTTGTGCTATAAATAATATTTTGGTAGTGTTTTGCAATGTTTATTTCAAAGAAAATTTTGGCGAGGTTCAAAAAATGCAAAATATTTTGTATTTTGTCCCTAATATTTCAGGCAGGGTCAAAGCTACAATGGTGCTGACACCAGAAAACCATTCTATGACATCTTACCTTTACAGACGTACCAAAAGTTTCTTCTTAAATCTAATAGCTTTGAGGCTATAAGTTATTTACTTTTGTGTGTTTTTGTCAGGCAGAAATTTATTTATACCCCCTTAGGGTGTAAGAGGTTAGTAGAATAACCTTTCTTTGATTTCAGGTTTGAATATGCTACATGTACATAAACCCTGTTTCAAGTCATCAACTAAAATTAGGCAAAACGGAGCAGTTGGCTTTTAAAATTTTAAATCCTTAGCATATTTTGTTTGTTTGTTTGTTTTTACATAGAAGTTATTTCCTGAATGACAGCTCATAAGCGATTCATGAAGATTGTTATCTGAAACCAGATAAATACTGCTTGTATATGAGTTGGCTGTTTATAAAATGTCACATAAGGACTTTTTTTTAATCAGTTAATAAATTCACAACAAACAACAGGAAAAAATACTTTAAAATAATCATGGTTGAAAATATGGATGAAGTAATCATTTTATCTGTGAAGGCAACACTAACCTTGTACAGTTTAATCTCTGCTGACAATGAAATGAATGCAGTTAATAATTGAATTATTGGCCTTGGTGGTTTTACAGGTATTGGAGTTTGTTTGAAATCCATTTAAATTTGCAAATTTTTTCAATTTTTTCAGTAAATGTCATAGCACATATCCAGAACTGAAAAATACTCAATGTCATGTTATAAAGTGGCTCAAATTGGATTTTAGCTTGAATAAAAAAGATTCCCTGAACAAACATCCTTAGTTCTTCTAATTTATTTAAGGAGATAAAGGTTCCAATGTTCTGCTTTGCAAATATCATGGTTCAATGAAGTCAGACAAATCGGTTTCACCTAAACTGCAAATAAAGAAAAGAAAAGAGACTCTTATGGTAACAGCTAATCATGCTTTTATATGACATTAAGTGAGATGACTTTTTTTTATGATGTTTTCAAAACTTGCTTTCATTAAATTATAGGTTCATGAATGCTGAACAAATAAATATTGAATAAAAACAATAAAATCTTTGTTTTGCTCCAAAGGGTTCAACTCTAGAGTTCAGTTTTTTGATTGCTTCAAAGATAAGTCGAGACACGTCGATGCAGCATGTGTTTTACAATATCAGTAAGACACTTTAATGTGAAGGTACGAAATGGGTCTTTGTTCATTGCAGGATCTCTGAATCAAACAAGTAGCATGGCTGAATAAATCATGTCCTGATGGGCTGGCTACTGAAGTTAAGGTATAGATTTAATTAATAGTGCCTGTGACATTTTTTCTAAATCTGAGAAATTGAAGAAAAGCCTATATTACATTGAAAAATTAAGCAGTATTTTACATTCCCTTGTGATTAAAGGTGCAATGAAAGACTGCTGTGACCTAAAATGAATAGACAGCATATCGTAATTAAATACATTTTTAGTAAACTGATCCAAACAATAAACCTCTAAATTTAATTAAGAAGTTAAATCAGATGAAGGAGGACCTTGAAGGGAGAAGGTATTTCTATGTGTTTTCATGCATCAAATGTGAAAAGCCCGCTTTAGAAATAGTTGTCAACAGACGGATGGAGTCTTGGCAAGTAAGAATTCTTGCCAAAACAGTGATCTTAGAAATATGTATTTATTTTTAATAATGAAAACAAACAAGGTTATATTAAAACTGCTTAAAGGCCACTTTTCATACATCTTACAAAAAAAGGAAAATGATATTAGACCAACCAGCCACTGTATATTGTACACCAAGCTACAACCAGGCTTCACCTGCCTTTTACCCTACTAAATTATATAAAATAATTAAGTAATTAAGAACTTTAATTCTTTGTGGCATAGATTTAACAAAATGCCTGAAATATTCCTTTAAGACTTGGGTCCATATTGACATAATAGCATCATGCAATAGCTGCAGATTTATCAGAGGTACTTTCATAATGTGAATCTCTCATTACACCACTTCACAAAGAAACGTTATTGAATTATGATATTATGTAAGTGGAGTCCAATTAAACTCGCTGCCCTCATTGTCATGTTGAATTGACCATCTTAAGGGGCGCTGGGGTACAGAACATAGCCCTTACAGAAGAAACCCACATATGGTTGTGCTGTGGTCATTTAGAGATGGACATCACAAACAGTACCTAGGTGGGTTTATACTAAGGGGTCAAAAGAGTGTTGAGAGAACATCCACCTAATGATTACATTATGACCACCAGGCTGAGCAATTGATACAAATGCAGACCGTAGCATCTGTATGTTGCATCTTAAGGTGGAATTCATTTTAGCAGCTAACATTTTCACAATTTTTTGAGGATGCAAAAATTGTAGCCTCAGTTTCCTACTTTTTACTGACAGGGATGAAAACCATTTTGGTCTTCTACTACAGTATATTTCTTTATTTTATAAACAACTTTAACAACAACAATTCTGATTCACACAAATGCTGGGGATGGTTATCCTTGATAATCCTGGCTAATCAACACTTTCTTAAATGCAAAGACCAGTTTTTCAGACAGGACGACCATGAACTGTTTCAAGTAATTTAAAAAGGACATTTAAACATAGCATTTTAATGCTCAATTTGAACTTCAGTTAGTCATCTACACCACATCTTTTATTCTTTTTAAATAAACTTACTAGCTTCCAGTCATTGCATTTACTGTTTTACAGCTGATCTTTTATGTTTGACTTATCAGCTTTTCTTTTTCTCTTATTTGTAATTCCATCACAGCTGTATTGGAGTGTACAGTAATTATTTTTATAGTATTTTTTAATATATTATAATGGTGACACAAGATTTATGTACCTACTGAACCTTTTGACAGTATAAGAACAATGGGTTATGAGTGCAAGTTAGGGTGGAAAGTAGGTTACATTTTTCTTTTATTTTTGCTACATATTACTGGCAATAGAATTGTGCTTTTGTTATAAAACATCCCTCTTTTCCGGGAGCCACTGACAGAAAAGATAGGTTCTAGTATGCCAGTATCTCTCTGCCTCTCTAACACTGTCTTATTACGTGCTCCCACCCCACAGGAAAAAAACCCTTTCTACCTGTGATCCTCCAGCACTGACACTATCTGCTCAGCGTCTCTGCTGATACCATGCAAAATGACAGCCCAGGGTCCTCTGTTCTGCTTGCAGATAACAGTGCAAGGAGCCCATAAAGCACAAAATACCAAATCAGATTCAGCTAACACCACCTCCGGTGACAGTCTCTCCATCTTAGTGCGCTTGAAATTGGCTTCAGCAGAATTACCAAGAGCTGTCATTCTCTGATTGTGCTCTGAAGTTTTTTTTGGCATCGAGTAGATAGAGAAAGTGCCAAAGAATGTGTATATGTAGATAAAAGGAAGGTGTAAATGCTGATAGTCTCAAGAAGAATTTTTCTTTTCTATAACCATTTGAAGGAATGTTTCAGTCTAAGTAAATTAAAGCTACATTTTGTTTTAAAAAATTACTTGGACTCAGGCTTCACATTAGGAACTCAAATAAATAAACAAGTATATCTTAACAGAATAGGCCAGATGCACACTTGTATCAGCTTCAGAATAATGCATAGGGTTTCTACTTGACAAGCTGCCTAATTTTGGTTTGTGAAATGGCTCACCACTGAGTTCGCCCTCCCATTAGTTGTTTTATGTTAATCCCATTTCTTTAAGACAGTATTAATTTACCCCTTATTGGGGTATTAATAATTTAGTTGATAATAATCTTGTCTTTATCTACACACAGAGACATGCTGATGTTACTATTGTTTTTATTCTCACAGATGGCCATAAAAGTGTTATCTATCTTTCTATTGCTTTATATAGTTTAAAGTATCATATAGGTGCCAAGACACCAGATGCAATAGGAAAGTTACTAAAAATCTATAGAGGCTTGCAGAAACAGCAGGATGTGGTGCCATCACTTAGGTGCCACCATTGTGCAGCACCACTACATATAACAGCCTGGCCTATCAGTTTTTTAGCTATTATTTTGCATAGGATGGATGGGAAAATAATGTTTTACTTTGTAATACCACTGGCCAATGCCATTTTTTCCTGTTTGAACTTCAATGTTTAGAAATGCATTAAGAAAAGCATTTATAATGTATTTGACATATGTTTGTCAACCATATCTTTTAGCACACAGGGCTCCTCCATTTTAGCACCAACAAGCTACAATAAACAGAATGTAGAGAGAACAGAACAGACTTCACTTTTTGTTGTTGGCTTAATCCAATTCCACTTTCTGCTCAGTAGGTACTTACAGGAATATGTTTTCCAGACTGACTTTTATGTCAAGGTTTGTTCTCAATTCCAGATTTTAGAAAGATGCAAAGCATAGTATATTTAATGTGTATGAGGATGTTTATCTCACTGTGTTCGCTACAATCTTAATGTGTTTTGCTTGATGTCCTTCTCTTTTGCATAGCTACAAAGTTTGTTCTTACTCTTATAACCTTATCTTATAACCTCAATTGAAAACGAGTCTTCTTTGTGTTTGAACATTACTGTTCCTAAACAGACTACACAGCCTAGGCAACATTTTAGTCGCTACCCTTTTCTTTTGCAGTAGATTCCAATCTTAGTATGTACTGTACATACACATTATCAAGAAATAGATTTGCATTGTGTTTTACATCTATAGCCAAGCTTCCCTTGGATGGAAGAAGTCCCAAGAACTCGTTTTTACTTGCCATTTCATGTTTAGAATGCACCTTAACTGGCCTTTTATGGTAGTCTGTCATCCTCTCAGCATTAAATCCTATGAAAAGATAAATTTAGATTTTAAATGCACTGTATTCAATTCAGTTCAGTTTATGTATATAGCGGCAATTCACAACACTAGTCATCTCAAGGCACTTTACAGACCAGATTAACCTGTGAGATTGGTTCAGTTTTCTATCTAAGGAAAACCAGCTGATTGCATCGACTCATTGACTTAGAGGGAATCCCTCACACCAAGTATGCTTGTATGCCTTCGTGAACTATTTGTTTGCATGGGTTGAGGCTGTACTCCTCCTCTTATTTTGTAAAAAAATAAAAATAAATAAATAACACAATGCATTACAAAACTATGACAATTAGTGAGTGAAAGATCAAATGAATATACCGTTAGCAGAGTTTTAACATTTAAAACTCTGCTATCTCTCCTGTGCAGAAGAACACTATCTGAATGTTGCTTTGTCAGCTGAAAAGAGCAAAAACTTTATATTGCTCACACTCCAAGTATGATACTATAGTGTGAGCAATGTAAGGATGACTGGTTTCTATAAAGCCCCGAGTGCAAAACCAGGCTGCATTGAGCCTTTAGTTCCCACTCTCCACTTATTTGGAAAACAACTTCCAGAAGACTGTATAGTGCTGAAAACCCAAGTTCTTCTAATTAAAAGTTAAAAACACATTTGTCTAGAACTACCTGGCTTTAACTATCACATTTACACTGTTAACTTGGGTATTTTTAGTTTAAGTTTGTGGTCCATCTTTGTGGTCCATATTTTTTTATATAAATGCTTTTAGTCCTTTTTTTTCTTCAAAAAGAAAGAAAAACTGGAAAAACAGTCAGGTATCCAAATTTAAAAATGACCCAAGCTGTTTTAGTCAAACTCACCCCAGTATGTTTCAGCATTTCTGGTTAGTTTGGAGAATTTCAGTCTAATTATGTTATAAATGAATAAGTTAGGTGGAGAGAACATTGAATGCATAGTCTGTACTAATCCCTCTGTCATGATTGCTGCCATGATAGCTGACTTAATTGCTCATTTCACTCACCTGCCTAACTATGCCTGGTTGTTAATTATCACTCATCTTATCCACCTGCTCCTGCTGCTTATGATACGGCTCAGCTCAGCTATTGGGGCGATATCCTTAAGTATGTTTGAGTTTTTGTTTTAGGTGGAGATCATGGATGATTTCCACAAATCATGTGCTCTCTCTTGGAGGCCAGTGGTTAGAGAGTGTTGTTAGTCTTGTCTTGGTGTTTCCTGATCATCTCCTGGTTCTAGTCCGCTGAGTGTGCCCTGTTCCTGTTTTGGCTCAGTGGAGGGAGCTAGTTTAAAGTTCCATAGTTTTCCTTATGTCATGTCTATTTCTGCCTCTCAACTACTGAGCCTGCCTGTTTTTCATCTGAACATTTCTGCCTGAACTCGCTGTTAGACTCTTGGAACTTTGAACCTATCTGAATGCTCTGTGGATTCCTGGAACCCTGGATCTGTCTGTTCCTGTTCTGATCGGAACCCCTGACCAGGTTATAGACTACTGGATCTCAGAACCGTCCTTTTCTGGACTGTTTTCCTGACCTGGCTCAGACTTCTACCTGTTCACTGAGGCTGCTGCATTGGGAACACTCTGGGGAGCCCAGCACAACATCATGTTGGCAGTCCAACAGCTGGATCCTGCCTCACCTATGAGGATGAACTGAACTATTAAACAAGGTAAGTGACTCACGTGAATATTAATCTTCAGTCAGACTATCGTTGTCACTTACCAGTGTTTGTCCCTAACCAGAGTGCCAGTGATGGTTGGTGCTCTGCCTCCCCCCGAAGCCTCTGCAGATTACAGCCCATTTCTATTCTGTTTTGATTGTGTTAATAAACATTTTGAACTTTCCCACTGTCTGCCTCGCCTCAAATTCTGGTTTCTACATTCTGAGTTTCATGACACCCTCAAGATAAATAAGAATGAGCCTGAGACTAATGCTACATTCAGAGCGCAAGTGCTGGAAGCCGCAAGGAAGCGTCTGCTGCTTCATTTTTGATACAAGTACAGTACGATGCACCTTAAGTGCATCTTTCACGCTCCTTAAGGACATCCAATAAAGTGTGTGCA
>NW_015150768.1:41651-57222 GCF_000732505.1 Cyprinodon variegatus | reverse complement strand
ATTAGCTTCTGATTGGTTGTGGTGCATTGAGCAGCAAAAGTTCAATTTTTTCCAACTCCAACAGCTGCAGCAGCAGCTGGATGCTGCACAAAATCATGAACTCAGATGCTCAGAAGTTCATGAGGCGCTGCTTCAGCTGCTTCGATGCGTCAAGGTGCGCTGCTCCTTCTGCTCGCATGGCTCTGTAAGACCTTTTGAGGCGCCTTGATGCACGTCAGACATTTAGCAGTGTGCCGTGTAAATGTAGCATGAGGCTTTTTTTGCCACACATCACTGCCTGACAGTGATCTCACAAAGATTGGTCAAAAAGTTGTGTAAACAAACTCCTGATTATTGTTGAAAGCCTTTTCATAGGATCTGGACAAGTCAAAGCTAAAATATAAAACCTTACAAATTGTGTTAATTTCAAATATGTTTAAATTATTACAGTCCTAGCCCTAGGCATCAGACATTAAATAGTCAGAGTAATGACAAAAATTGGTTGAGCCACTCAAGAAATAAATCTGATTTTAGTCAAAAATCAGCACATTATTATTCAATTAATGTATTTATTTCTTCTTGTTGCAGAATATAATCCCTTTACAGTCCTCATAGGAACCTTACTTAACTCTTTCATTTTGATCGTTTTGATATAGTTTGCAGACTCTTCAATGAATGTTTGTTTTTAATAAGTTAGATTTTGTGAAGGACATGGTTTTCAATCTTTTCATGGATTCTTTTTCCCTTTTCATGTCGGGTTTACCAATGACAAACAATTTCAGTCAGTCCTTTTATTTGACTGCCTTTGGAAAAAAATTGCTTGGCACTCTTAGGACATATAAAGATAATAAATGCTTGTATAATACATCTAAAAATATATATATATACTTTTTATTAAAAAGCACTTCAGAATTAAAAATCTGAAAAAAACATGCAAACAAACAAGAACAAATAGGTGGCTTTACTTTCTTCCGGACATATCCATAAGATGCTATATGTTCATTAATAACTTTAAGTGAAAATAGAGAGAATGGATACCTGCACTGCTTCAGCTTAAACACATAAATTATTTGCCTTCATCCTAAATTTAGAAATATATATGGAAATATATTTAAGGATGATTCCTGAAGAGGAGCTGCCATGCCCACAATATTTCCTTCTGTTTTAGGGCACATTCCTATAACGAGGGACTGTTCAAAGGGTCTGTAAAAGTTCCCACCTTCAGAATAACTTCACACAGAGATTTTTTGACCTGCTAAAACAACATCATACAATGGAAGAGATTGTTTTAGGAGTACCACTGAAACGAAAAGATCAAAAAAACACTTTGATTTCTCATCTATCGGTCAGGTTGAAAAACAAATTTTTCATCGTATTCTGTCATTGTATATACAACAAACACTTTGTACACTATAGTTCCAGCCCCTCATGACGCTGAGGAACAACCAGGTATAAAAATAGATGGATGGATCGTCTTATAGGTAGACTCTATAAACTGAGATGTATGTCTTACCCTGTTTTCCTTTTTTTTTTCTCCTTTCTTTTTTTCTACCAAGATATGATATTCTTTCGCCACATTCTGTCTTTCTGCTTTTGGTTTGCTGGAAGAAGTTAAACATTAACACTGCAAACAAACCTCTCCAGGGTTTGAATAAACCAGGCAGATACTGAAATTTGTTACCTTAATGCAAGACAGTTTTCTGACCAGCTCCAGGGTTAGGGAATGGATCACACTGGCTTGACCCGCCCGAGAAACTAGGCTTTAACTAGACAGAAAAAAACTTCCCAGATGCTTGGTGAGAAGGCTTGTGAGCTTGTGATTTTACAGTTAGATTACATAGCCTAGGGTACTAAAGAAATCCTCACATTATCTGTACAAATGCCAAAAAAACTCAGAGCACATTCATTCATTTGTGTCTGCCTGTGGAGGTCAATTTCAACATAACCTCCAAGATAATGAAAGGAGTTTGCTTGCCATAAGACATGCCTGTGCACGGCCACTGGGAGGAGTTCTCCAACTGACATGGGACCTGCCATCATCTTCACTGTGTTATCTGTGATACTACTGAGATGGTGAATGTCCTGCCAGCTCATGCACTCATCCAGGTATACACCTGAGGCTCTTTAAGCTGGAATATGTGGTTAGATGACAGAGTATAACAGTGAGTATTCCAGCTCAAATTGATTTGACTTGAAGTTAACTCAGTCATTAGTGTAATGAAAAAAAATCAACTCCACAGGGCATTAGTCCTGTTGTCAGGGTTTGGTTGAGGTTTGAGGACCCAAATGCATAGGCCGAGAGGCAGAGGTGAGCTCTTGAAGTTTTTTGTGAAAAAACACAGGTAACAGACGCAGGAAATCCAAAATCCAACTTAAAATGTAAAACTTAACTAGGACCATGGAGACATCAGGGGAAAACAATCACGAGCAGTCAGGGTAAGACGAGGTAAGACAAAGTAAGACGAGGAACCAGACACTGAGGAACTGCATAAGAAGAGTATTTATGGTAGACTGAACAAAGAGAGCCGCTCCACTCCGTCAAGATCCACAATTGCAATCGCACCAAACAGGAAAAATAACTTCAAGAAGATCCGGTTTGTCAAATAAAAATATAGTAACGATAGATTGGTAACTAGAAATTATAGCATAATTCTTATAAATTCCAAAAAACTAACACCGTTTATTTTAAAGATTGGATGCAAACTATTGGTTCTTCAATAAACCAGGAAGCAGATTTCTCATCTCCATCAGAATATTCATTTAACACAGAGGGGCTTAAAAGTATAATCAAATCCAGAGGATTTGATTATACTCTTGAGGTGACAGAGGATGTGGGATTTCATGGTAAACGTCAATTGCACTGCTTCTCCTGTTTGTATGGTAAAGCAATCTGGAGCGTCCGGGACCAGGCTCCAAGTGGTACAAATTAGTAAAGAGCTGTGTCAGTCAGGCCTGCTGCTGTGTGCCACTTAGGCTATGTTCACACTGCAGCCTGAAGTGACCCAAATCTGATTTTTTGGCCCATATGCGACCTGTATCTGATCTTTTCATGGCAGTCTGAACAACACAGATCCGATTGTTTCCAATCCGACCCAGGCCACTTGGCTATGTGGTCCTGAATCCGATGCGAATCTGATCTTTTCAAATGCGACCTGTGTTTTAACGCCCAGGTTGCATTCTTCCGACCTGAACGCCATTAATATCTGACAAAGGTCACTATTGTGGGTCTTGCTATGAAGATGCGGCAAGAAAAACTACAACCATGGTGGACGATGATGCGGAGAGCATTATTTAAGTTTAACCATCTCGAAAAGATTGTGTTTTACGGTTGGGAAAGATCGCTAAATATGCTCTGGCAATACCATCCATGTTTACTTGCGTAAACACAAAGCATGCTGGCCTGTGACGTCATTGTGCCCTCTACTGCGCATGTGGGAGACTTTTATTGTATGACTACAGTTAACACAGGAGGTCACATATAAGTTGCATATAAATTGGAAACGCAAAAAAGAATCGATTCAACAAAAAAAATCAGAATTGAGCATCAAGGCCTGCAGTGTGAACATAGCCAGAGACACAGCAGGCAAACTTGTGGCAAGCCAGGCGATTGGAAAGAAAGACAAAAGTATGAGAAAAAAAGAGAAAGTGTGGACTTCTGGAGGAATCGTGGTGAACTGGTGACAGAAAAGTGAAATGCATGCCCAAAGATGACCCTGCACATTTTGAGTATGTTTTGCTCAATCTAATGCTGTGAAGCAGGATTCTCCACCATGACCATAAAGAAAAAGAAATATCGATCAAGGCTCACGAATGAGCACCTTGATATATGCTTGAGAATGGCTTTGTCTCCAATCATACCCAGTTTTAAAAGCCTTGCAGGGCAGCATAAAGCCCACTTCTCTCATTAAGCCATAAAGAAAGAAAAACAGTCAGTTCAGGTGTTTTATAAAAAAAAAAAGTGAGTCAGGAAATTGTCTATATACCAAACTGAAAGATTGTTGTTCTCTACTTCAAAAAACAATTTAGATAAAAAATGGAAAACCGTTCTATTTTTTTTATATTTTCTATTTAAAATTTAACACGGATGCATAAGCACCCCATTTTATTTCAGTGTTAAATTCTGTTTAAAGTAAAAGATTATAATTAAAAATGTCTCCAGACCTTTACTGGTTGTTGATTTTCTTTATTCGAGCCTACTAAATAAGAATTGGTTAATCCTGAACTAGATTGTGAGATGGACAGACCAACTGCTTGCCAGTTGGTATGTTTTTTTGGGAACTGGAATAACAATAGATTTTCTATCCAAGTCTCATGATAAATAACACTGCATGAAATAAGCTGCATGTAGAAGAATGGGGCATTTTTCATACACAGGAGATAATGGGCAGTTCTAGACAGGGGCCAGCAGAAACCAGGGCCCCTGTAGAATAGGCACTGGCCTCTGCTTTGGCTCCTATACAGAAAACATACGTGGCACAAATTTAAGATCATTTCCTTGAATGAACAGTCACTTGATTGGAACAGATAGGTAACACAATTTGCCAAAACAATGCAATGATTTTTTTTGTTTAAATTATAAAACAAAATTCTGATACCTAATTTCAGGTGCATCATTTTAATATCTTATTATAAGATATTTTTGCAAGATATCATTCCTTTTGCTGATACTCTTATTCACCTACTGGAATTAAGGGCAAACACACTTATTTTAAGAAATCTTACTTACCTAATTTGTTGCGGTGTAATACGCAATTTCTTATAAAGACATGCGCTGACAGAAGAGACCATAGGTCATGTATCTGCACTTTCTGGTTCTGTCTGAATTTTCTTTTTGAGTTTTTAGTGATTCACGTCTTTCTGTGTTTTCTAGTTTATTGTTTTCATTTCCATTTTGTGTTATTCTAGTTGTTTTTGGTTATATTTTTTTAGTTCTTATGTATTCATTGTTTTCCCTCTGTTGCCCTCTTGTGTCAGTCAGCCTCCCTCCTGGGTTCCTCTGTCCACACCTGCTCCCAATTTGCTGATTAGCCTTATCTTTGTTCAGTCTCCCATTTATACACCTCCTGTTCAATCACTGTTTGCTGGTTCTTCGTTGTTTCCTGGCTCCTTATGTGTGTTTTCCCTGATGTCTCCTAGATTTTGGTTTTCTGTATGTGTTATTTTTGCCTCAGTTGCCATCTTTTTGATTTATTAACACTGGAAGATACTACTTAGGCTTCAGTCTCTGCATTTTGGTCCTCCAAAACCTCCACCCAATCTGACACCATAACTGATTCATCTGTTGGTCCAATTTAATGTTTTACATTATAAAAGATTCCAGCTTTCATCTGTTAGTTCAGTTAGTTTTATTTATTTTTATTTTTTTTGTGCCCCATTAAAAAACACTGGCCCTGTCCTGCCCCCCTGGTAAATTCCCTCTAGAGCCACAACTGCTGGAGATTGACAAGCTCTTAACTAAATTCATGCAATCTGAATGTCAGAAGTCACAAAGGCATCAACAAAATATAAAAAAAAAAAATCAAAGGTATACACATAGCAAGAGACACAGACAATGCAGTTGTTGCTTTGTATTTCTGGAGCGAGCCTCTCAAGATTTAGAGTAAAATGTTAGCTCAAGATGGTTGGCTGGAATGTTACAGTAGGAGCACTGTCAAAATTGTCAAATTTACACACATGCAGATATCAAAATAATAGATTTAACAAAAACTTGAGCCAGGAAAGCTGCATGCTTGCAGGGATGGGGCTGCTAATCTGTATTCAGTGACTGCCTATAGTTTCAATATAACTCATTTTTGAGAGCAAAAGCTTGACACCCCACTGTGTCTCCTATTGTTTTACTTTTGTTTTGTTTTTCATCTGCTATAGAATTGAATTCCTTGGCTTGCTCACTTGGGAGCAATCTGCCTGAATATACTGCAGCTGTAATGGCATTTTCCTCAGGAAGGTGACCTCCAATCCAGGTGTTGTGAATCTACCATGGATTCTCTGTCACATCAATTTCTGCTGATAATGATGACATCCAATTGCAGTGTACTGTCATCATTGTTGAGGGCTTTGGGTGGTGAAAGCAATCTTAAGGTTTGGCGCATTAAGCAAGTCCAACTGGGTGGGTTAGTGTTTATATTTTGACAATAATATTGGTGTTTGTAAAGTGTAAATATTAAAAATAAAAAACAAAAACAAAATAAGTTTGCATAGAGAAATGTTGAGCCTTAGAGGTGGGCAAATAAACATCTGTTCATTAGTTCTAATATTAGAAACCCAGACATCCGTCTCACCTTGGACAATTTCCAACTCATTCTGGAGGATCCTTAGGAATCATGACTCCAACAAAAGAGATAAATTCACTGTAGTGTGTTATGGTTGGGCCACTGTACCTCCTCTGAATAGGATATTCCTGGAAAAACTTTAGAAGGGGGAATAGCAGAAAGTATTCTGAACCACATCAACTTAATCCTTTCATTTAGGGACTTGATATGCATCTACATTAGGGCTAAAGCTATACAGAGGACAGAGGTCTTGAGCCTACAGTACATCATACTCAAAGTGTGGCAAGTACAGTGAGTGATTTACACTCAATTCCTACTTGAAAACACATTCAGTAGTGAATTAAAGGTCAGCACTGCAAACAAATGACATGTTGTGATGTGCAAAATGTGGCGATCATACTAAAGCGGAATGACGAAAAGTCCAAGCCTTTTTGCCTTTGTCGTTAATGGGTGTAAAATAGTGTCTGTAGCTCCAGATTAAAAGTGGCGTCTGTGAATCTGTAAGGCTCTGTGGCATTACCTTCCTCTCTTGTTTTTGGTATCAGTCTGTGTGCAATGCAGAGGTGGGTAATCCAGGTTCAGTGGGTGAAATCATGCTGAACCTGGATTTTTTTTTATTTAAAAAAAAAAAATGTTGGCCAAGTGATTAGAGCAGTGGGGTTTGTGCTCTGACAAGGTTGCAAGTACCCAGTTCGATCCCCATGGCCTCCATTCTGGGTGTCTGAGCAAGACCCTTAACCCCAAGGTGCTCCCCGGGCACCACACAATGGCAGCCCACTGCTCCCCAGGGGGAGATCAATAAAGTTCAATTGAATTACTTGCAATCAGTTGCATTTGCAGCTCCACAGCAACAAGGACTCATTTTAAAAGTGGTCTCAAAGGCTCAAAGGTGCCCTGCTACTTTTACATGTCTGTGTTTCATCTTGCCTAACTCCAATATGAGCTCATCATCAATGCTCGGACTAGCTTGATTTAATGCTATTGGTCATTTAGCCATTTTATCCAGTTGGGAAGCACAAGGAGCAAATCTAAAAGTTGTAGGACAAAAATTATACGTAAGATTTACCTACCACTAGTGCAATGCACTGTAAACATCTGATGGCTTTATCTCATCACCACTGCTTCCAGCGGTTCTGTAAAAGCGAAAAAGATGCTGTAATTGATCGAATTGTAGTCAGGCAAAGCGTTATACTGTAAAAAACATCACGTCATTGCTGATGAATAAAAGATAATTTGTTGGATTACTCTGCTATTAGCAACATGTCATTTTCTATCCCCATTATTTCCAACACTGATGCTTAGCACTGGTGTCCAGATGGAAGTAAAAACACTTTCCCTATTAGAGTTCTTTCCATTTTTCAATCATTTCTCACCAGCCTTTCTGTATCTACCAAAAAAATTATTCCCCATAGCACTAAACTACCACCACAATGCACCAGATGTAAACTGGTGCACTGGGTTAAAGATATATATATATATATATATATATATATATATAAAATTCCTCAAAAACAGTTAGGATACAGAAGGTATGTTGACAGGGAAATTTAATATTATGATGTCTCCTCATGAACAACTTAGAGTATTTTCTTTGCACTGGGAATCTGATCATTTAAGGTCTAAAGTACTATATCCTAAAGTCTGACTCCCATTTAGATTACCCAACATCCTACTAAGCCACAGTTACCACTATAAGGAGTAAACTTTCAAGATTCTATGGCTTGTACTGATTTGATAAAGTTGGATATAAAGTCTTAAGGGTTGAATAGGTCTGGCAATCCATTCCAAATAGGGCCATTTTTCTAAAGGGAATATTTTGTGCTACTAATTCTGACTGGAAATGAATGGTTGCGGTGTCTAAGATTAGGGGACTGACATTTTCAAGTTATGAATGAGTTGTGTGACAAAAGAACAAATGTAAAAGTGTTAATTAGATTTTCATTTTCAAGCTAATAGATTTTATCATTAACTCAGTGGTGAAACACATTTCAGGCACTGCACATAGGCGCAGGGATCTAATAGACTCTGCAAGATCAACTGCAAACCAAAAACTGAAAGTAGAATTAATCAGTGTAAAATCTCTTTCTTTGAGAATTAATAAAGATTTACTTAATTTTAATAGGCGGTTGCACTGACTCCTTTCATGTAAGAAGGCAACATTGTTGGAATGGTGTTTGATATTTACATTCATTAAAGCGTATGAATTCATTTATTAGAGGATGTTGCTTTCTTTAGAAGTGGTCTTTTATGTTATAACCGCTAGTTTATAAGCAAGGGAGATAACTCTAAACACTTGTTTTTCATAAAATTAATTCCCATAAATATTTCTTCTCAACCCCCAGTCAGTCATGGCAGATAACCACTCACAGTAAGTCAGGCCTTTTTCTTTGCTACCTACTTACTTACTGTAATGGTTGAAAGAAGAAAGATATAGCCCAAAAGAGATATTATAATTTTTTTTTTCTATAAATTATTTGTCAAAATGTTTTTTTTTTTTTTTTTTTTTACTTAACTGGGGAACAAAACAACCTTCTTATGACCTAACTTTGACCTAACTTTTGCAAGTTTCCACAGATATTAGTTTGATTTATCTTTGTTGAGGAGTGACAGGTTTTTAGGTTAAAATTCATGTTTGCAATTACTCTAATCCATAGCTACCAACCCAGACTTTCAATTAGATTTGAGCTAGGCCTCTGGTGCATCAACTCCCAAATGATATTACTTTAAGTCAGAATAAAAATATTGGTAAAATTGTAATTTTGTTCTCATCATGAACCCAAAAAAGTATTGAATAATTTGGGGTGATACAAAATGTAAGTTAAGGTTCTCTCTTTAAACACATTTTTTTGCAGTCATATTTTGTTGTTCTGCAAATATTTTGTGTGCTGTATTATGTGCCACTATATCAAAAGAGGTGAAAAATGTGAAATTTAAAATGATAAACAATCTTCACACTTTACTTCATGCACATTATTTGTGTGTTCAAGACAGAGTAATCTTCCAGTATATTCTCTTTGAAATGATTCAATTATTCATCTATTGTGCATAACCACATGTCTCCAATCAGGGTAATACAGAGTCTTGGTTCTGTGTCTAGTGGTCAGTGAGTAAAAAGAAGTGGACATGTTGCAGCAGTTCATCAGGCCATTGCAGTGTCTTCAATAAGCACCGTAATTATGAAATGTTTCTTGGGGTCTAGAATTTTATAGTTTTTAATAGTCGCTATAGAAAGATAGATATCATTTGCATTTGAATGGCTGAGGTCAGCATTAACATAGTGAGTTTATAGTAGAAATTCTAAAAAGAAACTCCTAGACCCTTTACAACCTCTTGCTAATGTCGGGCCTTAGGTAACATGCATCAATAAAAATATGCAATGCTTGCAGGCTGGAGGTGTGTGATGACCACTGGTTAACATACATCTGATTTAAAAAGGGCTACCGGCAAGTCAGTATAAAATGGTCCACTTCATTAATATCAGGGTGGCTGTAAAACTGCCACTGCTGCTCTGTCCTTATCCTACATAAAGGTGATTTGTGATGGCTTCAATCTGCCTGACTTCAGTTGTCTTAATGATCATGATATCCATCACACTCATTCAATCAGAGCTCTAAGGAAAGCAAAGAAGATCTATGAGGCTATTGTTGGCTTCAATAGGTCCTTTTGTGAAGGCAGTCTCAACAAATACCACCACCCTCTTAAATCTAGATTATATAATCGGCAATTTGTGGTTCTGAAATGTCCATTCTTTCAAACATTGATTGCAGTGAAGGAATGGAATCTTTATATGTCTTAGCAGAGGATAGGGGAAGGGCATATAATAGTGGAACGTGTGTTCTTGAGTCAGTTCTGATGAACAGAAAACACTTTCCCAAGTGTTATGCTTTATAAAAGTATTAATACATTGAATAATCTGACATTTGCCACATTTTGTCACATCACCAGAAAAAATGTTTAGTCTGTATGTTACTGGGAGTGTTTTAAATAGCTATAAAAAGGAAGAGATAATTCAGTTCAGTTTATTTAAATAAAGCCAATTCACAAGACGTTGTCTCAAGCAACTTTACAGCAACAATAAGTCAGATTTGGCTAAACATCTCTGTCAAGAAAATCCAGTTGATTGCATCCAATCATTGACTTGCAAGACATTCTTCTCTTGGATTAATTTCTGCTTGCATTTAGTTGTTGACTCCTCAGCAACCCCTCACAATGAGCATGCATGTAGCAGAGAGGGAAAACTCCCTGTTAACAGATAGAAACCTCCAGCAGAACCAGGCTCAGTATGAGCGGCTTTGTTTCAAGGCTAAATGGGGTTCAAGGAAATAGAAACAGAAATACAAAAGAAGCTTATACACACAAGGTAACTGTTACAGTAACCGCCTCCACAGGTGGCCCCATCCTGCCACAAGCTCCAAGCCAGTTCTTATGTTGACGATGAAAGAGAGCACATACAGTTGGTCAGAGTAAAAGAACAGGGACTAATCTGAAAACCAGCATCTATGGAGTCTCAGCCGACCAGGAACAGCCAAGATGAAGCTACTCTGACAGGAAAAAGCAGAGAGAACATAAGGTTATGACTAGAACTTAACAAATCTACAAAATGGGAGAATATAGATAGATCAAAGCACAATGAGTAAGTGTGGTCACTATGTCATCCAGCAGCCGAAACATATAGAAGCATAAATATTGAAAATAGCTCAGGATAACTGTCTGTTTTGGATGAGGTATGAGAAAGGTAGAGCCATGGTTGGGCCAGACATAGCTTCTTCCCATAACAAACCAGATTCTTTCTCAAGGTTTATTCATAACATGTTACTGTTTAACCAAAGTGTAATTAATTTGTTTTGACTCTGACGACTTTTAATTATTGTAAGTAAGGAGGAACAAACGCTGCCCAGATCAGAACAGGGCACAATGCTGTGCCATAAGGGCTGTATGATGAACTGTTCTCTCTTTGCAAAGATATGAATAAATGTGTCGACTGAGTGAAATCCATCAATCCGTTTTTTTTTTTTTAACTAGGGTGAATAGTTGAATACTTTTTTCCCCCACTACACAAGGTATAGTTCTTAAAATGTTTTATGAAACAAAAATTAAATATTGGACTAAGTCCACATATTTGTATTCAGCCCAAATCAAGACAATTGTGAAACTCAAGCATAGTCAGCAAATGTAGAACTCATATTTCAACATTTATTTTCAGGACATATCACAGATGCTCATTGGGTTTCAGAATTGGCCTTTATGGGATCATTTTGGTGCATGAATATGCATGCTTTGATTACCATCCCATTCAGCTCTGATTGTATTTGAAATGGTTTTTGAGCTAACTTTTACCATTCTACAAAAAAAATGCATTTGTTTTACTGTATGCTGCAGGATAGAAAAATTGTCATAAATGACTGAAACCAAACTGATAATGACCATGAAATGAATATTAATAATACATATCACTATTGTCATAGACATGTCCATCTGGTGTAGAAGGACCATGGTGTATTGGTGGATTCTGGTCTGTAGAGGAACTTGGAGTTCATTGTGGAGTCAGCAATTCGTAACAAATAAGATAATGGTGAGATTTAGAGTGCATGAAGAAAAATGGAAATAAACTCAGTAATTTTCTCCATCGGCATAATACGAATGTGTATCTCATGATTTATCATAATATTCTACATTCTATAGTATATACTGTGGAATTAAAATATATCGGTCTGTCCGTCCATCTGTCCATCTATCTATCTTCCTCTCATACAACTTTCAGTTTTTTCTATTTGTATTATTTGTGAGTGTTGTAACTTAACTTGTGTTAGTTAATTGTTTGTCTTAGTTTGTCTGATTTTTCAGTTTGTAGGACATTTTGTATTTGCTGTGAAACCTTTTATTTACATGCCAATTTTACCCCTCATCCACCATTGTTTTTGCAGGCCAGAAAAACTGCTGAGGCACTGAGATGCAAAATATCTACAATACAAATGAACAGAAAAGCGCTATACAAAAATTTGAAATACAATATTGCACTGTTAAAACTGCTCAATGTTTCACAAAATTAAACATACAAACATATTGCCATTCATTTCATCTAGATCCACTTATTCCTACAGCTCTGGATAAAAATGATATATTTATTTATATGTGGTTGTGTGTGTGGGTGTGTGTGTGGGCAGGTATTTCTTATATTGTTGGGCCTATTTTCCACAAATCATAGCACATTATGGGGACCGACTGCTCTTGAGGGGAATGATGTCATGTCCCCATAGGTACAAATGCTGTTTTAGGGTTAGGTTATAGACTTAGATATGAATTATGTTTAGGTTGGGGTTAGGGCTAGGTATGAACCTGCAATGGTGAGATTTAGGGTAAGGGTAATGGATAGGCTGTAGAAAAGGGTTAATAATGAATAAAATTCAATGGACAGAGAAACGTGACTGGGTATGTCTGTGTGTGTGTATGTGTGTGTGTGTGTGTGTGTGTGTGTGTGTCTGCATAGAGTTGAATAAACAAAGCATTTTCTATTAGTCAGATGTGATATTCTACTCTTCTATTTTGTTCAACAGTAAGCAGAAAACAAATCATAATAAACTGGCTTAAAAGCTTAAAAACAGTAGCTTATGAATGTATAAATAATCAATTAAATGTATTACGCTTAGGGAATTTGATTAGTAAATTGATTAAATTCACAATAATTGTCTAATCTTTTGAATATGACTGTAAAATATAATTGTGTGGCAAATCATATCAAAAGTGGAAGTGAAGCTAAATTAATCCACGTATTTACACACAGTCCATTTGTGTGCTCCAATAATTGTTTGTGGTTTTCTTATGCTTTGAAAGTTATATTCAACTCATTAAGATAAGGTATGTTAAGACACAGCAAATTCCCTTGGAGAATTTTTTTAAAAACAAAATATATAATGAATGCAATGGTGGATAGTTCTTAAAAAACGAGACTATCAGAAAACCGAGGGTTTACTTAGTTTACCTCAAGGCAAAATGAGGTTAGTCTTTCAGCAAAAATGCCCAATAAAGTCTGCAACAACGTTAGGGTCACTATCCACACTCAGCTCATCACCTTATGTAAGTGTTACGTGTGTTTGCAGGCATTTTCTTGATAAAATAAAGAAGTAAAGGACAAAGGCAAAGGTGAGATTGGAGAGAATATAGAAGAGGAACAAAAAAAGTACCACTCCCAGTCAAACACCTACGTTTGCTGTTTGAAACGTTTGGTCCAGTGGGACTGCCCCTGCCACCATTTTAGATTTTCAGCCTTATTGCCTGAGCCAAAATCTATTGCCTCAGGTCACTTTTTTGTATGAGAGGACGTGCAGATATGTTGCCTCCCAGATATGTTGATCTAAGGCTAAAGCTTTAATATCAGCCTGCTAAACCCTTTTGCTTTTCTCATGGTTAATTCAATTCAAAGAACCTGAACAGCCAACTTGTCAATATTGAAGGTATTAACTTTGAAAGTACATTTGGCCATATCTCATTTAAACAGTCACAACCCCCTCTTAGAGTACACCACAGCTTGTCTTAATAGAGAACGGCATGCTCATCCACAACAGCACTAATTTAGTTGATATTACATGGAGCACGTCGTGGCAAGGCATGTCTCTGTCAGTTTTGTCCTGGGTCATAAAGTGGGCAGAGGTTACGCAAATAGTAGAAGGTGAAGGCTGGGAATCAGATTAGCTGGAACTAGTACAGAACGCAGTTAACACCTATATATGTATATATATATATACACATACAGAAGAAGGGAGGAAGAGAGAGAGAGAGAGAGAGGCAGAGGATATCTCCCACTGAGCTGCATGAGAATAACTGGAAGAAAAGAAAATCTCACAGAAACCCAATACCCTGGGACTGATAAAGAATACACATTTTATACCTAAACTCCACAGATAACCTTGAGCACAAGTCTCATTGTTATTCAGAAAGTATAGTTTGCAGGAAAATAAATATATTCTGCTGGTGTTTTACTGCTTGGTTCAGATAGGAAAATGTTTTGCAGGGTGATGCTCAGAAACAGGTGAGGAATTCGGGTCAAATTTATGATAAGTCATCTATCATTAGAGTTAGAACTGAATAAATATGTTCTAGTTTGTGCTAGAAGGTCCACATGTTTTGCTATGAGAGCTGACTTTACAAATCTGTATTTCTACAATTCTTACATTCACACGAAGTGAACCAAATCCGATTTTTTTGCCCATATGCAACCTAGATCTGATCTTTTCATGGCTGTCTGAACAACACAGATACAGTTTTTCCAAAGCGCCCGAGGCCACTTGACTATGTGGTCCTGAATCGAATCTGATCTTTTCAAATGTGACCTGTAAAGACAGGTAACATGCTTGAAATCTTTATTTTCTTGGTGTTGAACAAAAATGTATGAATGGTTATTTACAGTAGACCACCCTAAATAAAAATGTTGGTACTGTAGTTCAACATTGATTACTAAAAACTGAGTGAGTGCTTCTCTGACTCTTGCGGGGTGCACATCTGCTACGGCACCTCCATCTGCCCATATTTCAATGGGAGGAACAGGTTCACCGGGTTCCTCGTACAGGGGGCCTCACCATGCATTTCACACATGTTGTGTAGTGTGCAACATGCATTTATAATATTGGTAACAGCAGAGATGTCCACATCTACGCGTTTACCAAGCCACCTCCACCGGCCTTTTAGCCGACCAAAGGTGCTCTCCACTGTCATCCTGGCTCTGCTGTGGCGTTCGTTGAAGCATCGTTGCTCAGCTGTCAATGCTCCTGTGTCAGAATATTCTTTGAGCAGCCAGCTTTGAAGAGGGTAAGCAGGGTCACCATGCAGCATAATGGGCACTTGAACGCCCATTATCTCTTCAGTGTTCAAAAATTTGTAAAATACACTAGTTAAATGAAATAATACATAAACTAAATTTTAGTCTCCCATCTTTAGTACTAGATAGTTAAAAAAACGTATTGATGGAAAAAGCTCCCCCCTCTCTGTCAGGCAATAAACATTGGAATTTGTAAGAACCCGAGCATTGTGAACGCTTCCTGGCCATCCAGCATGTGAAGCTGTTGGAATACCTTGTTTTTTTAATACATTACAGTACTGTAAAATGTGCAATATCACTATTTCTTACCAAAATCGATGATCCACGACTCCCAGCAGGTAACTGAGTGCCACCCTTTGCGATTAAAATAGTGTGTGTGGTTCTCCTCTGGGGCAATTATTGGGATCTGACTTCCATCTATTGCACCTCCATACTGCATCTGTGTGTGTCTGGGAATGCTTCTGGACCCGTCTCTGACTCTTAACCTGTCTTCAGGCTCTGTGGATTCCTG
>NW_015150768.1:35581-39783 GCF_000732505.1 Cyprinodon variegatus | reverse complement strand
CCTGCTTAAGGAGGAGGAGACTGACACTCCAGCGCCAGAGTGTTTGCCAGTAATGAACCTGACTTGCCTGGAAAAATGAAACACTGAAGAGGGAGACCTCAACCTGGAATCTGCCTGCCTGCACTCAGTTTGCTTCTGCCAGCCCTCAGTCTCAGTCTCAGCCTCAGACCCCAGCCCTCTGCCTGTCGACCAGCCTCTGGACTCACAAGGTTCTCTTCCCCCCTGCAGATCTGAATCCCTTCTTCCAGCCAGAAACCTGCCAGCCTGCTCTCAGCCTCAGCCCTCTGCCTGCCGACAAGCCTCTGGACTCACAAGGTTCCCTTCCCCCCAGCAGATCCGAATCCATTCTCTCAGCCTGAAACCTGCCTGCCTGCACTCAGTCTCAGTCTCTCCCTCAGCCCTCAGTCCTCTGCCTGCCGATAAGCCTCTGGACTCACAGGGTTTCCCCCACCTGCTGATCAGTTCCACCACTAGCAGTGCAGATCCAGCCGTGACCAGTCTGACCACCCCAGTTCCTGTTCACATTTTATTTACACTTTTTGTCAATAAACCTTTGAACTTTCTCCTAACCTCGGTGTGTTTCTGCATATGGGTTAGACATCTAAATCCCATCATGACATTTAGTTCCTGTCTCCATAATAAACAGATCAAGAGCCACTGACACGTCTTTCAGTCATTCTAATCATCTAAATGTTCATATTGGGCCCAGGTAAGGCATTATTGCATTAGTCAGAATAAATAATCTATACCAGGACTTCTGGGCTCATGCTGAGTCACACATGCCCAGAATACCCCTATGGGGAGGCTTAAGGGAGACATAATAATCAGACACCCTCACCCCTGCAGCTGTTGCAAGAAGATATTAGAAGCTTAGGGAGGGAAGCAGACAATCTTTGTTCAAAAGCCTATCCCTACAATGAATAAAACTTATTTCAATGTCTTGTATCTGGAGTTTCATCATTTCCATCACGACTAAGAACTGTGTGAGTAAAAAAGAAGAGTATAGTCGTAGAATGGCTAGTAATTCGTGGATTTTAGCTTCAGACTTGGGCAAAGTCTGAATGTCGAAAAAATAAAAGAAACTAAGCAGAATAGAGTGAGAACGACTGTTAAAATGACTGATGTAATTTAAAGCAGGCAGTACAAAGGGAAACTGAGAAAAAAGTCAAATTCCTTATCTTATGAAGACTGAAGATTTAATCACCATGAGCAATAATGAAAAGTTAAAACTTAGAGAAACATGAATTTATGCTTACAAAATGAAGCATAATATTAAACTTCTAAATCTGCCACTAGCTTTGGTAAATGTCAAGAAAAGGAGGTTTTATTAATAGACGGGTAAAAAAGAAAATGCATTGTAATTACATTCAGATTCTGCAACCAATGCATAATACAGAGTATATCTGAAAAATAAATATATTATAAATGATTTGTTGCATAGAAAAGGAGCTTGGATGTTACCATAGTAATATGAATGGAAATAACATCAAATTAAAAAGTTTGTCTCTGCTGTTTAACTTTTGGGCTTTTTTATTTGCATGGGAGCATCACAACTGTCAAGCTAAGTGTTGCTGTTTGTGTCAGAGTATGCTGATCAACTTATGAATGTGAAAAAGTTGCTAACTGAAAACACAGACAAAAAAATAAAAAAATAAAAACGGGCGACCCTGTAAAAGAGCAAAGAGACTTCTCCCCTTTAGTTTAGTGAAAAATATATCCACCTATCAGGATGTTTACACTACTAGATATTTCACAAATTTATTTTTCTACTGTTAGGGTAAAAAAAAAGTGTAGCAAATAAAGGAGATGGATATTCAAATAGTTAAACAATGCTTCTAACTTGCAATTAATGAAATTTCATTGAGACCATTTGAGTACAACTAGAAATGTTTTTGTATTCAGACAAATTAAAATGACATTAGTATAAATGATAACAGTACAAAGCTCTTAAAAGTGGTAAAACTTGTGCCTGGTAACGGGTTCTATCACACTCTTAATGCCTAAAAAACATATAGAATATGTTAAGTCTTGGCAACGTCTTTTCAGAAAATCCTTTGTCACAGAAAGTCAGATGGGGAAAAGCAGTTACAGTCTGAAGCGACATGTTTTTCTTTAGGAGTTGAAAAAAAAAAACTAAATATCTTAACAAATTAAAATCCATATTTTGTGCTAAAAACATTATTTCATCATATAGCATTCCCCTGTAGGTAAGTTTAAAGGGGCATATTTGACCTGTAATTACAGAGCACTTAATACAAAGACATCAACAAATATTTAGATAGTTTGGAGAAAATTGTCACATTTGTCTCAAATTTCAAGTACTGAAATTCATATGGGTAATGAATCTATGCAAAAACAAATGTAATTTCAAGAAACTTTACAAAATAACAGTTGGAATTAATCTGCAGTGCCACATTGTCAATTTAGTACTGTCAACATTTATTCCAATTTTATCCTTATTTTAAAAAGGATGCAATTCAAGTTCAACTAACTATTGCACATGCCTATAAACGTATATCTGTGGAAACAAGCATGTAATCATGGAGGACACACGATTAGATGGGGTCTAACTTTGTAGCAATACCTCATGATGGGCATGTATACAGTTCTTCATTACATTTGTGTGTCTATATATATATATATATATATATATATATATATATATATATATATATATATATACAATTTTAAACGTTGGAATTTCAGGAACTACAAAAAAAGCTTTGTTTATTTTAGTGAGTGATTTTTAAGACTTGATAAATGAAAAAAAAAACTCCACCCCTAATGAACAGCTGTTGAAACTGATTGGTTGAGTGAAACAAACTGCAAATCTTTCCATTACTGAAAAGAATTAGAAGTAAAATGTGATGAAATAGTTGAGAATAACAACCTGCCACTGGCAGAAACCCTTGAGAGTGACAAAATTAGAGTTTTGCCAGAAAGTGATCATCCAGCAAATTAAAAACCACATGCCAGCAACCAATATTTGAAGAAAACCTAAAGCTTCAAAAAAAAATTATGCAAATGAATTTTTGATTTTGTGTTTTTACACACTGAAGCCAAACATGTTTTCTTTTGTGAAATTCTAAAGATGCAGAAGAAAGGCAGAGCAGATGATGACACCAAGAGAAGACATTTCATGACCAATTTCAATCCTATTAATATGACGTGTACTTATATAGCGTTTTTTCACGTCAGAGGACTTGACCAAAAGTTTTTATACTACATTCATTCATTCGTTTATTCATTCATTCATTCATTCATTCACTTGCATGCAGATGGTGGCTAGCTACATTGTAGCCAAAGCTGCCCCGGAGCTCACTAACAGGTGCGAGGTTGCACTGGCGCCACCAGTCCCTCTGACCACCCTCTGTAGAAAATGCAGGTGAAGTGTCTTGCCCAAGGACACAATGACACTGAAAGCCTTAGCAGGGGCTTAAATCGACAACCCTTCTTCTGACACCACTGTTGCCCATAATATCTTGCATCTGATGTTTCTCTGAGAATATAAAAAGTGAACAATCTGCATAACATTACTGCAACATTTCCCACTAGCAGCATTTTTTTCTTAACCAACCTTATCTGTGACTAAAAACAAAAAGAAAAATTAAGCTTTGTATAATGTTCTCATTTTTATTCTTTAACAGCTTACATTTATTTGGTACACAGATCTACTGACACTGAATTGCTTAAAAATGTGTTTTCTTTTTGAGGAACAATTGTGTAGTGAGCTAATAAGTTCATCAGCTTTGTTATGTTTATTCCTTTAAATTTTAAATATACTAGATGTTGTTGCTTATTTTAACTATATGCTGTAGGCAAAATCCCTCTGTATTAATTAGGAAACTTAAAGTAACTTTCAGTGTTCGTACAAATATGAATTTTATAATTATTTATAGCTGTGTTCTTAGAGTCTTTATGATAAAACCTTCTAAAAGTAACCTTCAGAAGATGGACGCATTGTGCAACAACAAAAGGCAAGTGATATTTAAAAAACAAAGTTGATACAAAGAAGCACAAAGTTTCAATGAAAATAACATTATAGTAGTGCAGCATCACTCTCAACCTGAGATAGGCAAGGAAAACACAATTCAAAGTGATTAAATTAAATAACCATAAATTAAAAATATGATAAAAGCAGGCAGTAAAGCAAATGAAGCAGTTGCAACACATTCAAACTAATGATACCTGAGTTACTCAGT
>NW_015150768.1:30509-30949 GCF_000732505.1 Cyprinodon variegatus | reverse complement strand
AAAATACTGACCTACTATGTTAGCTACATTACTCCCTGCAAATTAATTAGAAACATAAGTCATGTAATGAAATACAAAACTTTTATTGGAGCAGTGGAAATTGTAGAACAAATAGTAATGCTGCATCACAAGTAATGATTTTAATTAGCTCTAAAATCTGATTAGACTGTAATGCAGTCCTTAAACAGGGAAGAGAGTTGACGCTCAGTGTTATAGGCCTTTAATATTAAATAGTTATTTATTTTTACGTTTTTCTTGAAAGTTCAGATAAAAGTTAACCTAAGCAAAGTACTTACTTACATCTACTCAAATACTCTGAAAAAGGGGTACTAATGAGGTTGCATTATCAGGAAATGATAAACAGTATGGCGCAAAGTTTATTTGGATTATTGATCATTTTTAATCAGTTAGGCTGGTCTGACCTGTTGTAGTGAATGTGC
>NW_015150768.1:25932-29858 GCF_000732505.1 Cyprinodon variegatus | reverse complement strand
TGTTGGATTGTAAACATTGCAATTAACAATGCATTATAAGCTCCTTTAATTTCATGTCAAATACGCACCAGCCTCTTCATAAACAGGAGGACATAAACTTGTTCTCAATGAACAAGTTTGCCTGTACTAACATAAAGTTGGTCAGAAAGTTCAAGTGGAACAGTATGGTTAAATGCAGTGCTGTTACTGGGATTAAAAACAGCATAGAGGAATTTACTGGCCAAGCTTGTGGTACAAGCAAGGATTTTAGTTTATTTTTCCATACAGTACAAATCAAGTCTGAGACAATTACAACTACCAAACTACCTGGAAGAAATAATTTTGATGATGTGTATTTTTTTAAATGCCAACAGTTCATTAAAAAATGTTTAAATGAAACAAAACTGATATGGTAAGTCTATTTTTAAAATAGAGAAATAGAGAGTACAAAATAGAGAACTGCAAAAAAAAAAAATAAATGTAAGGAGTAGAAGTAAAAAGCTGTCTGAACAATATTTACTCCAGTAAAGTATAGATAGCCAAAATCTCTTAAGTAAGATAAAGAAGTATTTATATTTTGTTACTTGACACCTTTGGTAACAACTATTAAAAAAAAGTCATCATCATTGGAGCCCTGATTCAAATCACCATAACAACTGGATAGAGGTCCAACTATTTCAGTTTTGTGACTAAATTAGAGAAAATGTCTTACACAGTATTTTCACAATGGTGACATTGGTTTCAAAAAGTGCTTAATTTAAAATGTTCTCTACATCAAGTAAATTTCCATTCAGAGTTCATTTAAACAAACAGTATGTTATAACAGAAAATCACTGTGTTTTACATTGATGCAACATCCTTTTTTTCACATTTTTTTAACCCTGGTAAAAACAACTCTGCTTAAGCCTTCTTTAAAAAATGCTGAACGCCTTCTTCTTGCATCCATCTGCTCTCCTGAGTCACTCTGAGAACTCTCATTTTAAATGAATGACTGTAATTCCCACTCTGTCTCGCAGTGTCACCTTTGGTGTGAGTGTAAGGGATTGACATTGCTGCTGCCAAAGCTGGACCGTCACAAAAGGTTTCCAGCTCTAGCTGCATGCCTGATTGTCAGGGACACGCTGTCTCAACCTCTTCTATTGAATAGGTTCAGTTGGATTTTCAGCAACTGGGTCAGGATGGCTCGCTCTTTTCAGGACATAGAAGGAATAATTCTTTTTTTTTTAAAAATAAACTTAAAGAGTAAACAGTTCTTAAATAAAGAATGAATTTGATGCTTTAGCATTGCAATGACTTATGACTTATGATTTTTACCTTCTTAAAATTCTGTTAGCTGATGTAAAAGCAACCCTATACAGTAGGTTGTTCAGGATGTATTTCGGCATGCCCAAATTGATCTATTTTTACAAATATGTGTTCTGGGTGCACACAATATTTATGATTGATGAGTGTGGTGAACCAACATCTAACTCAAATGCTTTATCAACTATTTATCCACTATGTATTTAATGTCTTTTAATTGTTCAATTTATTTTGGTATATATATATAAAAAAAAACCAAGTCCAGTGGATATTTTTTGAATTTTTACGGAAATATAAAAAAAAACTTCACCTTTACTCTTTCAAAAGTAAGGAACAATGAATTTGATAGCACAACCAACATTTTCACTTCAGAGGAAAAGAGACACCAATTTGTTATGAAATTGAAATAAAGAACAATGCAAAACAAATAAAATAACAATGTTAAGGATCAAATGTCATTGACAAAAGCGGGAGCGGCTCCCCTCTGATGTCACATCCCTGGGACCTTCCGCCAACTCAATTTAACTGCATTTACTTCTGTTTGCATAGTTATTACGTAGATACAATCATACTGTGGTCGGGATTATTAGCTGATTATTAGCAGACAAAGGTACCATTGTATTTTAACCTTTGGTATTTTGGGGTTATTTTATAAAGTTAATGATTTATCACTCAGGTCAGATCCAACCTCCTTTGAGTAACATTTGAATGAACAGAGACAATTTGTTTGGTTGTTGATTAATAACTCTGCTGTTAGCCATAGTCTAAATTACTTCATTGGTGAAGGTAACTGGATTTAAATCAGCAGGTCCAGGAGACCAACCTTATGTAAAAGAACACTGGTGAGCAAATTACAGTTATAATAATTTAACTAATAATTATCAATTGGTTTTACCCTTGATTGAATGACCTATTAATTAAATATAACTCTCAGTTCTAGTTATTTAATAAATTCCTTAACTTCTGGAAAGCTTGCACAACATTTATAATAACAATAGTAATTGAGAATCTAATGGCTTTTCAGTGGTGAGTTGAGTGAAATCAATGCTTCACAAAGAATACAACAGCATGTTTTGATTGGCACTACATCTTAACATAGGGTAAATAGAGAATTTCACAAATATTCATCTAAGTGTTCCACCATTTACCTTTTTTAAGATACACAGCTACAGTAGTGCACTCACTAGTGTACGGTCTTAAAAGAAGTATAACTGGTCACTCTGGCACTTTCTCTGGTATTATTAAAAGGTCTTGACAGAATAGAAATGCTATGAAAAATAGAAATGAACCAATCTGAACTTTAAAGCCTAAAAACTGTGACCCAAAATAAAACAATAAATCCAATAAGGGTTGACTTGAATAAAGAAATGGAAAGTCCTGACCTAAGTGAAATCCCAGAGATTTTTACTTTTCAGATAGTGTGCGGTGACTTGAAAAAGAAACACTTGACACACCTGGCAGCAGATAATGAGGAGGTTTTCTAACTTTTCTCAGGCTGATATAGAGACGGGTTTGGCACAAGAAGCTAAGTTGTTTTAGCACATAGGAGTAAAATAGTTATAAGGGGTTAGGTTGTTCTAATTTTTATCGATAATTACAACACACTATTGGTATCTATATATTTTGGTTAATAAATAGAACAAGACTGTTTTGTTTTTACTGGTAAATAAATGTCAAAATATTACAGATGCATTGCATGATTTAAAATGGAGGTCTTCAACAGGGGGCCCACGAGCCCTAGGGGTCCATGGAGGTACTGCATGGTGGTCGCAAAAGTTTTGGTTGATTAGACTTTCTTTAAATTCCCTCCTGCAATTTTTTCCACTAATTGAAATGTCTTTAAATACACATTAATTGAACACACTGTAGTAAACAGCTAAATGGAGGCAGAAGATGTCTTTCAGTCATCAATGCACATATTCAATGACACACAGGAGCTCTTTCAAGCTGGGCACCGTTTCATTCTCAACACCTGTCCCATCAACCAGGAATCAGAATCAGAAATACTTTAATAATCCCAGGGAGGAATTACTTTCGTTAATGACACTATCTGTAATAGAACGACTATAGGACCAGTTTGATATAACACAATTTTATGCAATATATATATAATTAGGGGGTCCCCGCCCAATTTCACCATCAGTTTGGCGGTCCTTGGCCTAGAAAACTTTAAAGACCCCTGATTTAAAATCTTTTTTTTTTTTTTCTTTTCCTGCCATACATACCCTTACAATTGCCCCAAGTGTAAAATGAGCTTTCCTCTATTGACAGCAGTTGCCCTTAAAGGGTCCATTAATCAATTCATGAAAGAGTGATTCAGGTCAGATTTTTAGGACGTGTGCGTCGGTGTGATGTGTTGGCCTTGTTTATTTGGCTACTTGTTGAGTCTCTGTCTCAAATAACATTTACACATTATAGACAGAAGATGGACGACTGTTCCCGAAAGTGGATCACCTAAGACCAGTCACAAGTGCACCTCACACTGCATCAAATACTGCAAACAGGAGTAAGAAAATAAAAATTTTATCTAGTTTAACAAAAAGTGCAAGATTGGTTTCTGATCAATGAAAAATTAGACAAAATATTGTTGTTGTTATTGCTTTGCTCCTTTAAAAGATGTGACATGTTGTACATATATATATATA
>NW_015150768.1:0-25895 GCF_000732505.1 Cyprinodon variegatus | reverse complement strand
AAAAAAGTTATATTTGATATGCTGTATAATTTTTTCCACGACTCCATACGTGTTATTTTTGCATAACATTTTAGTTTTGCTCTTAACGTTTCAGTTTTGAGAAACTTTCCAGTTGCCAAGAATACTGAAGAAGACAAAGCTTGAATAGCAGTTATCCTACCAATATACTTGTCAATAAATGCTGAAAAAGTCAACAGTTTTTATTTGACATGTGGAATAAGTAACCAATAACCTGCTGCATTTTGTGCAATACACTGCAGTTTTACCTTTATGATAAAATATGCCTAATAGTCAATGTAGGAAAACTAAGATGTTTTAAATTTTACTGGGACTCCTAATCCTCCCTTTACAAAACTGGTGCTGTTGCTAAAAGCTGTCAAGAAGTGAAAAATAGCCAGTCAGACCAAAAACTGAAGGGTCATCCTTTTCTGATTCTGACTTTTAAGGGAAGATTCTTTCTTTTTTATTTTCCAGGTAAAACACTCGAAACCTGCAAGACAAACTATTGCCACAGTATTTCATCAACCTATTCATGTTTTTACCTTGAATTATTATTCTAATCAGGGTTTTGACATGTCAGAGGCTTTGCCAAAGTACTGCAGAGAAAAAAGGAACCACAGATCTCAGTTCATTTACAAATCTACGCACTTGAAAGCTGATCAGAGCCGACCACCGAATATCAAGGGGGTGATAAGAGGCAGGGAAAGACTGCTGCTTGAGCTTATCAGTCCAGCAAGTTTTTTGCCATTGTTCGGTCACACACATCAATGAAATTCTTCCACTGATTCTTACAGATTGTGGCATGATAAAAGGCCCTGATTGAACTTTTGTGCAAGAACTATATTTATTGCTTGTTTGTGAGATATGGAAAGTGACAAAACATTATTATTTCAGTCACTTTAATGACATAATCAGTACATTCTGTGCAAATGTATCTACAATTGCCATATTAAAGACTTATTTGCAAACAGAAAAATGAAAAACTTTCAGTTTATGGCTAGGTCCAAGATTCAGATACATTTTTACCCAGAACTAAGGCACAGGAATAACACAACAAATTAAAAACTGGCTATTACATTAGATGAACCCTACTAGTGTTTCAACAGACATTGTTTACTTTCAGTTTTACCTCATCTATATTTTTTAACATGAAGAAAATGTCAGAAAGATTAATCAGATACCATGTTGCATCCTAACATGCTAGACATAACCAGTAGATTCGTTTGATGTATATCCATGATGAATATCTCCCATACCACCATATCTCAGAGATGTTCTATGGACTTGCGGAGATTGTTGGAGTCCAGTGAACACATTGTTATGTTTAAGGAACCAGTTTAAGATATTTATCATTTTGAGCGGTGGTGCATTATCTAGATAGGATGGATTTCCCGTGGAAGGAATGGACATAACCAGCAGGCTAAAGTCTCTGGCACTTAAACAATGCTCAGTTGCTACGGCAATGGTCCAAATTTTTCAAAGAAATAATGCACTACAATATAGTGCCAACTAGACCAGTGTGAACCACTAATAAAAGACAGGATGGATCTGTGCTTTTATGTTTACATCAAATGTTGATAACACCATCTTTATTTATTTGAATGAAGGCTAATGTAAATAGGCAATAAATGTATTTCATTGACACCGCTGTGCCATTTGTGACCTTATCTAAGAAGTGAAAGGTCCTAGATGAAGGAAATGGCACCTAGTCTGGCCCTCTGATGCTTAAACACAAGCTTTTTATAAACTATAAAATTTTTTAGATAAAATCCACATCCCTTGTTAGAATGAATGGTTAGTTATCTGTTGTATCTCTTTTTTTGTATTAAACCAACCTGGCCTTTCTCATTTGACCTCTGAGATGAACATTAATTGAACTTTTAAATTTACTTAGATCTCTTTTTTGTGTCTCATAATTTCTTTAGGCTGTAGTGAGACATCTAGGCAAAACAAAAGCCCCAAAAAACTAAAAAGAACCCCCATCTATAGTAAAACTGAGTGTAAAATTAATAGCAGGTTGGCGATTATTGCAATGCTAAAGCAGACAGAGTAGCTAGTAGTAAACCAATGTGGAGACATTATTTAAATCATGTAATTGAAAATGACCAAAAGGCAACATAATAAAACTAAGAAATGCTAAGCAACTTTTTTAGGCTGTACAGAAAACCCTCCAGGTATGCACACAGAAGAACAAATGGCATGCAGAGCCTTGTTAGACATATTTATTGTTTTAAACTAAATTTTATTTTGGAAAAAAAACAAAAAGCAGCAGGTTCTTTATAAAAGGTGCAGCAGCAACTGAATGGTCATTATGACCTATATTTGCAATCTGTTTCAGATCACACATGAAGAAAATTATGAGAAATGGCATAACTATCAATACTCATTCAAGGCTAAAAGTGCTCTGCAGTAAATGGCTCCACCCCACTGCTAGAGGGAATAAACATTGCAATCCCACAATAACAGTAATTACATTGAAAAGGCTGGAGGAGTTGTACTTAGGAAACAACAGGATTGAAGATCCAAGAGGAAATATTAAGACTAAATAAGCTTTTAGATGGTGCAAGCCCCTAAAATATTTGTAAGAATTTTTCTCCTGCATAATAAGACATATGCAAAATGTTTTAAAAAGCACCACTTAAGGCACATAATGCATAATACTCAACTTAAATGGTGCTAATAAAAAAATAAATTGCAATTTTTTTATTTTTTTATTTCTTGGTAATTCAGCTTCGTGGAGCTTTATGAATGATGGTATCAAAAATATGATTTCAAGGAATAAAGAACTTTTCAAGATTTTTTAGAAAGCAACAATTGGCAGTATCTGTGAAATTACTTTTTATAACCAAACTACATATGACAGAGGAAAGTCTCTTGTGTCTCTTTATCTTCCATTACTTGATGCAATGATTAATCCAGGTGTCTCAGGCCATTGTCGTCATGGTTATTGAGGTTGAGCACACCTGGATTAATTAGTTCTTCCAGTAAGAAAGACATGAAACAAAGAAGCTGCTTTAAGTTCAGGAAGAAGTTGAGTTGTGCAAAAAGGCAATTATTTAGATGTTCTGATAGCGACTTAACAATCAATTTCTTTACATTTTTTAGATAATAAGCAAAATAATTATAACAGGATAGTTCTCTGGTTGTTTTTTGTTTTCCATCCTAAATACTTGGGTAACTGGATATATTTCATGCTGATGGCAGTAGTCTGAATTTAACTGATTTTATCTTGTCTGCAATTTGACTCGCAAAGGCTCTCTTTATGAAGCTCAAAAAAATTACCTTTAGGACAAAATATATCTATAGCCTTTGAGCTTTTTAGGGATGCTGTAGACTTGCTTAACCTTTGAGGCTAATTTTCTGCTAAGAATTGGATTACTGAAATCCAAAGTATTGCATATCAGAGATCTTTAACCTTGGATCTTAGGGCCAACTGTCCTGCATGTTTTAAACATCCAATATTATGCTACATTTGAAAAAATATATATATATTAACAATGAGGCCCCAAAGCATGTTTTTGCTGTTTGTGCAGAAAAATTCCTTTCAGATTACTCAAACTGTCATGCTTTAAGCTGGCAGACTCTGAATGAGAGCAATCACGGAGGCAATGATAAGTGAAGAGTTTTTATTGAAGATTGTGGTGTTTACAGTGAGGATTCCGGCTGGCAGGGTTGTCTGGGTAGTGCTGGAAGAGGTGAGGTGACAGGTGAGCAACTGGTTGGTGCTGATTTGAATGATGAGGGGTGTTTGTAACTCACAGAGAGGGAAGCTTGGCGTCAGTTTGGGGAGGATGGTGACCAATGGTCCGGGCGATGGTGCAGGTCCGGTTGGTGATCTCCAATGGTGGTGATGGAGGGTGGACAGGCAGGCGAGCTCAGGCAGGAGGGCTTTAAGCAGATCTGAGCCCCGTAGCCTCACGGGTTCCTGAAGGCTGACTGGAAGTGTCTCTGGCAGGAGTCCAGAGTGAAGAGATTTCTGTGGAGTGGTTTCGGGCTTGGGATCCAGGGTTCTGTGAAGGAGCATAGATCGGGGTTAGGATCTGGGTAAATTTAGTAAGAAAGGCTTGGTTAAGGATCAGTTTGTACCACGCAGAAGCATTAACGAACTGACGCCCTCCTCTTGGTTCCAGCTCCTTAAGATGGGTGGTAATCAGCTAGATGAAGAGCACCTGCCCGTACAGCCCTGCTGAGGAGAGAGCAAGGAAAAAATGGCCTGCACCCACACCTAGGAGTAAAACACAAACAGCCTTCAGCCCTCCTCTGGATGAGCTGTTTTGGCTTTCCACTCCTCTCTCCCAACAAAAGCTGCACCCCCGCAGACATGACAACCTGTCAGAGTTTGTGAAGATAGCTGTTAAGAGCGCAAAATACAGTAATTCATTAAGTGACGGCTGTAGCTTGACTCATCGGCTGCTATAGACCACTATGGACATCTTATTTCCCCTTATGATGTCATAAAGGGAAGGCTATTCCAACAGAGAGTTTCTAACACACATAATCTAAGCTGTAAAGGGTTGTTATCTAATATGTAAAAGGGTTTTTTTCTTCATTTTTGAACCTCATATTCAGGCTTAAGGACACACACAGTGAGGAAAATAAGTATTTGAACACCCTGCTATTTTACAAGTTCATTGAAAAGTTCAGGTCATTGTAGGTGTGAGAGATCATCTAAAAAAACAAATATCCAGAAATTTCAATGTATTATTTTTGAAGTATTTATTTGTATGACACAGCTGCAGATAAGTATTTGAATTCCTGTCTGTCAACTAGAATTCTGATCCTCAAAGAGCTGTTAGTCTGCCTTCAAAGGCTACATTCACACTGCAGGCCTTGATGTTCAATTATGATTTTCATGTGAAATCTGATTTTTTTACATTGCCGTTCACATTTCCATATTTATGCAGCTTGTATGTGATCTCATGTGTAAACTGCATTCATACTGCTTAAGTGTACCGCATGCGTAGTAGAGGATGGAATGACGTCACAAGCCAGGGTGCTTCGTGTTTACGGAAGTACACATGGATGTAGTGCTGGGGCGCATCTAGCAATCTTTACAAACCTTAAACCTCAATCTTTTCAAGATAGTTAAACATAAATTCTGCTCTCCACATCATCGTCTGCCAAGGTTGTTATTTTCCTTGCCGCTTCTGTGTAGCAAGAAGCAGAATAGTGACCTATGTCAGTTACTAATGGCGTTCGAGTCGGATGAATGCGTCCTGGCCATTCAAACACAGGTCGTATTTGAAAAGTTTAGATTCGTATCGGATTCAGGACCACATAGCCAAGTGGCCTGGGTCAGATTGGAAAAAATCTGATCGGAGTAAGAATCCAACTACTAACATGGCCAAGACCAAAGACCTCTCCAAAGACACTAGAAACTAAATTGTACATCCCCACAAGGCTGTAAAGGGCTACAAGGAAATTGCCAAGCAGCTTGGTGAAAGAATTACTGTTGAAGGAATCATTAGAAAATGGAAGAAGCTAAACATAAGTGTCAGTCTCCCTCGGAATGGGGCTCCATGCAAGATCTCACCATGTGGGGTCTCAATGATCCTAAGAAAGGTGAGAAATCAGCCCAGAACTACATTCGAGGAGCTGGTCAATGATCTGAAAAGAGCTGGGACCTCCTTTTCCAAGGTTACTGTTGGTAATACACTAAGACGTCATGGTTTGAAATCATGCATGGTTTCCCTGCTTAAACCAGTACATGTCCAAGGCCAATCTTAAGTTTGCCAATGTCGATTTGGATGAACCAGAGCAGTCATGGGAGAAAGTCATGTGGCTAGATGAGACCAAAATAGAACTTCTTAGTCATAATTCCATTAACTCTGTTTGGAGTAGGAATAATTATGAGTACCATCCCAAGCACACCATCCCTACTTTGAAGCTTGGGGGTGGTAGCATCATGCTTTGTGGGGGGTTTTCTACACATGGGTCAGGGCGACTGCACTGTATTGAGGAGAGGATGACTGAGGCCATGTATTGCGAGATTTTGGGGAAAAATTTCCTTCCCTCAGTTAGAGCATTGACGATGGGTCGAAGCTGGGTCTTCCAATATGACAATGACCCCGAAGCACACAGCCAGGATAACCAAGGAGCGGCTGTGGAGGAAGAATATCAAGGTTCTGGCGTGGCCTAGCCAGTCTCCAGACCTTAACCCAATGGGAAATCTTTGCAGGGAGATCAAACTCTGCGTTTTATAGCGACAGCCCAGAAACCTGACTGATCTAGAGATCTGTGTGGAGGAGTGGGCCAAAATCCCTCCTGCAGTGTTTCAAAACCTGGTAAAAAACTACAGGAAAAGTTCGACCTCTGTAATTGCTAATAAAAGCTACTGTACCAAATATTTATATTGATTTTCTCAGGTGTTCAAATACTAATTTGCAGCCGTATCATACAATTCAGTGGTTAAAAAAAACATATACAGTATTGTGATTTCTTGATTTTTATTTATTTTTTTAGATGATGTGTATCTCACAGTGGACATGCACCAACAATGACAATGTCAGACCCCTCCATGATTTCTAAGAGGGAGAACTGGCAAAAAAGCAGTGTTTTTAAATAGTTATTTTCCTCTCTGTACAGTAGCAGCCATTCAAAATGGCCCTTCCCAGTCAAACGCCAGCCAAATGGCAGCCCCTTCCCCTACAACTCCCAGCAAAATTCCTTCAAACTTCCAGACACTGGAGCGACCCGGTCCTTCGCCTGGGTGTGACATTTTTTTTTACCCTGACTCCACCCTTTCATTGAAGTCCATAAATCATGACAGAATATTTTAGTACAAAGTTTGATGCTTAAAAATGAATTGTAGGGGAC
Source organism: Cyprinodon variegatus (assembly GCF_000732505.1). NCBI lineage: Eukaryota > Metazoa > Chordata > Actinopteri > Cyprinodontiformes > Cyprinodontidae > Cyprinodon > Cyprinodon variegatus. The sequence goes on along the minus strand of NW_015150768.1, from coordinate 19,079 downwards.
CAGCCAAGGACCAAACAAGGGCCCATCAAGGAAAGTGGGGACATTTTGAATGGCTACTACTGTTTAACTGTTACAAAATGTTTATGATGTGAATTTGACATAATATGGAACCTTTAAATGTGCCTCTTACTCACACACCAGAATCAAACGATTGTAGGGCGACTCCTACAACAAGTTGGATAGTTGACCCTCAGGACAAGGGTGAATACCTCTGTTGTATGGGACCTAAAGGCATTTGAGAGTTTTTGTTATTCCTTTAGTTGAGCTTGTAAAAATGTGTATTAGAAGCATTAACAAAATACTTTAAGTCATCAGTCAGTATATTATTTATTTGAAGCTAATGTTTCCTGTCATTATACATACAACTATGTAAACTTGTTTTTTAAGGGTTGCTAATCCTTTAAAAATCAAGACTAGGACTAGTTTTTTGGATGATACATATATTGGCATAAATATCTACTGTGCAATGTATTATCTAATATTAACACTCATTTCCCAGTCAGCACATCATTTGGAGATTAAAAGTGTTCAGAAACAAAGTAAAGATCACACCCACCTTATGGGTTATGTTTAATTTTTCTCTTGCTGAAGTTCAATGACCTATTGCTTTGACAGGTGACCTATTACAGCAACAGACACTACTAGTTTTCCATTCAAAATTCATGCCTTTGCAGTGAGCTGTCTTTTGCCTTTTAGGAGACGTGAAGATGTAAGCAGGCTGTAATGCAAATCCCCCATGGGTGTTCATGAGGTGAAGCCAGGGCAGCAACAGCGCTGTATTATCTGCGTCAGAGCCAGTTGATGGTCTTTATCAGATTAAAGGTCGGGGGTGTGAAGGTAAAGCTTTACCTTGCATCCGAATAAGTGCATCAGGACTCATCAGAGCACAGAAGGCTGTTTACAGTCTTCCTTTCATAACAAGAGATGAAGATGGGTTTTGTTGTGATTAGCTGGTAGAAAGGCATAAACCGTAGCATTTGTGCTCTACCAGAACTAATACAATTCGAACTCTTTGGCAGGTGAGCATGTGTTTATTTGGTTTTCATGGTTCTGTAGCAATCTGACTGTATACTTGAATGGCATGTTAAAAAGGGACACTGGGTAGGAATGCTAATGCATCTTAAACTAAAACACTGTAGCAAGAGACAGAAAAGCAACATTTGCTCAACTACAGAGAAAACCATGATTTTATCTTTCTGATAGAGCAAGGCTGTCATCTGCAACCTTTATATTGTAATGTACCGATTTAAATCCAGCCCATCATGGAGGCCCAGGGCTGCTATAAGCCTCTGTGGAGGAGTGGCCTAGCGGTAACATCTTTGCATGGCTGCAGGTTTCATAGTTCAAATCCCATAGGCTGCCACTCTCTTATACCAAGCAAGGCGTTTACCCCAGAACCACAGATGTAATGTGGAGTGGTGAAGGGGGCTTTTTCAAAAGTCCGTTTTGGTCCCCTGCACTTTTTACTGTCCTAAAACAATAATATACTACACTACACAAACACCCGTGCCGCACTAGGACCAAGTCGAAAACCACAGCTCAAACTGAAGCCTGCATCCCTTTAGACCGCCCACAAGCTCCTGATTGGCCTTTCGCCTTTTCCTGTGTGATTGGCTGTCACCGCTTTCACTCCTGAGAAGCTCACTGTACAATCATCTGATAATCGGGTCTGTGATTGGATGGTTACGGTGCTGCTGAAGTCCTACGTGCTACAGAAATTAGTACTGTAGGGTCGCAAGCCTTAATCTCTTCTTTCTGGTACGTTTTGGATTTTTGAGATAACTTAAACGGTCCCGGAGTTGCGAATTTAAGAGTTTTTGTCATCCTGCTTTTTGTAAAAAATATTTGTCTTTGTAGAAGGTTATATTACCAAATATATATTATATATTACCATAAAATTATGATTGGTATAATTTGAAAGTGCATAAGAATGTATCATTTATGTATTTGCAGCGGGTTATGTATTTGCAGGCTGTTTCCATTTTGCTGATCTCTATTTTTTGTGATTGCAGTGTTTCTCCTATGGACTGATTTTCCTTTGCATTAGTTTTGTGTGTCAAGTTGTTTTTCTTTTTGCATCAAATGTTTAAAGGTAAGATTAAAACCTGGGACAGACAGTAAAAGGATTTGCAGTATCAAGATGCAAACAAACCAATGTCTGGTAGAGCGTAGCATAGGGATGGGAATCAAAAACCGGTTCCTATTCAGAACCGGTTCAGTGTGTTCCAGTTCCATGGCACCGTTTGGCAGCTCGCTTAACAATTCTCTTAACGATTCCAGGCAGCAGCAGAGCCTAGCGCTGGGCAGCACGACTTAAGTTACGTTTTTTACGCAAGTTACACACGCGGCATTCAGTAAGCAAGTACGACCTGACCAGGTGTAAGTCTAGAAAAGTGAAACAAAAGTGGTCAAAGGGACTGAAAGATGGGCTTCATTTTAAGGAAGAAAAAGATGGCAACAAGGCGCTTTGCAATCATTGCAAAGTGTCAATTACATCTGCGGGAGGAAATACATCCAACATGCAGAAACACCTGCGCACACAACATGGCATACATTTTAACGAATGCCGTGTTTTTGATGCTTCTGGACAGAAGCTATAGTTACGACCAGCAAGGAAGGCAACTCTGGTGGTAAGTAGCTAGTTTTATATCACTGGCTATGCTTAATGTGGTTCCTAGTAAATCATATGCCCTTTCTGGAAATAAATCAATTTCCCTACCTCTCTTTGGGGTTATTAAATATGCTATGAAGTTGCTCCACAGTTCAGGGAGCGAGAGAAAGGTGACGCTCGTTTATTTGAATCAGGGGGAGGAGTTTATTTCCCAAACTTGTACAGTAATGCTTTTTCATTAAACAGATACCTTCTCCATTAGATTTAGATGACTGTGACAAGACGGGTAGCCTGGCTGGCTCAGAGGCTGGCTGCTCCCGTTCACTGCCTTCTGTTTTTGCCAAGGCAGGCAGAAATAGAATGTCCCAGGCGAAGGTAGATGAATGTCACCGTGCACTTACCAAGTGCAAAAAAAATCCTAACAATTCCCAACCCTAGTGTAGCAGCAGATTTACCTGCAACTACTTTATTTGTAGTTTGCACCCATTTGGATTCCATTTATCGTTCTGATGCATATTTCATTAAAACTAAATAATAAGTGCTTATATTTCTCTGTGTTGTACAAATATGAATGTTTGAATGAAGTGATTCATAGATCAGACTGATCATTAAAGGACCAACACCCAGCTCTACTTAATTATTCGAATATACAAAGGATTTTTATAAAACAATGAGAAGGCAATTTAAAATGAGCAACAGAAGAAAGATGTTTTACTAGCATAACTAAATGCACATTTTTACATTTTAGCAGTCTAGTGTTTGTCTTTTATGACTTAACAAAAACAGAGTTTCATAGTGTAACCAAAAATCGTATGGCAGAGTTGCTATACTTCAGCACAGTGTCACCTGAATCGTTCTGCTGTCGGACATTAAAGTTATTTCTTATTTGATGTACCCTCACTGCTCCTATCCTTCAGTTTGATACTGTGCCATAGCTTCCCTTTTCTTTGCAAGACTTTTTTCTTTATGGCTTTTCTTTAAAAATGTGACTGGCATTGCAAACAAGTAAATGACAGCAGTGCTTTGAGAAAGTCCTGCACACCCAACACCACAATTCACACCTACAGTACTTGTCAACTCTTAGTGACTGACTGGGGGCTTAAACTGCTGTAACATTTTTTCCAGTCTTCCATTTTTGTTCATGTATTCCAAAAAATAAACATTTCACCTTTAATTGCATGCCATATGTTTTCCAATATTGATATTGCACATCTGTCACAAAAGCCTGTAAAATACAACCACCGAGTTGGAAGAGTACGTTGTTTTTGCCATGTCATTGTCTTGCTAAGGCTTCACAATAATACTTTGCAAAGAACTTTATGTTGTTGGAACTCCAGTCCACATGAGGTTTTACAGACACAGACCTAAAAAAAATTGTTTTATGAACACAGAATTTATCATTTTTATGATGATGTAAAGGTCAAATAAATACATACATACGTACAAACATCCATGCGTACGTACGTACATACATACATACACACACACACACACACACACACACACACACACACACACACACACACACACACACACTGTTGCTTGTTTTTGCCCAAACTATAATATTATTAGTGGTGTTCATGTTCTTTCTTTGCACATTATCTCCACTTTGTCCTGACTGTGTATCAACTGAACTTCAGCAAATTCTAGAAGTTACTGTACCTAAAGTAAATAGAGTAACATTAGTCTTAAATTGGCTCAGATCTTAATAAGTTATCATTTATATAAATGGCATAAAATCTGGGGTTGGAGAGAAAAATACAACATGCAGTTGTAGCATGCATGACAGATATGGCAGATGCACAAAGTCTTTTGTTACTCATCTCACATGTTTTTTTAAAAAAGAATAATTGTCTTCATGACAAAAAAGCCCAACAGATTTTGCTTTCACAAGTGGAGCAGTACTGCTATTACCTTAGTGTTCCGCTTGATTTATGCATATAAATAGCTTTATTATAAATCATGCAGGGAGTAGCCTATTACAGATTATATGGACACTGCAATGTAAGTAGAACAGGAAAGGAAAAGCAGAAAAAAAATTTAAAAGATTAAAGAAAGAGGAGATAAAAGGGAGATAACGATAAAACATCTTCAGTCTGCTTCATCACCTGCAAAGAGATGTAGAAAGAATAGCACAACCAACGGATATAGTATAGTAGTACACTCAGCACCACCAGTGGGCCAGCCAGTCTCAATCACGCCTTCCCACCCTAGTGCCCCCACTCACAACACACAGTCTCTGTGAAGAAAATAAAAAGAGCGGACACACATTCACAAATAACACTCACATCCAATAATTTCAGGCCTGCAGACCTGGCGGTGCCAGTGGCTGGCCGGATGACCCAATAGGTGAACCTAAAATCCGGAAGAAGGGGAGGGGAGCAGTGACACCGCCACACTAACCCCTGTAGTTCCTGCTTCGGGCTGGACCCCCACCCCGCACCCGGACAAGACGACCCCCAGCAAAAGTTCACGACTCTACGGAAACCGTGGCAGACCAAACCAGACGAAAGTGCGCAATCAGCGTCTGCTCTGCCGATAATGCAAGCGTAGAAGAAGAAATGTGCTGTTTACCTGTGCAAAGAAAGAAACAACGAAAGAAAAATGTCTGAGGACTTCAGTGTTGAGGAAGAGCATGAGTTCTTTGCCGAGCCTGAATGCGCACTTTCATCTGGTTTGGTCTGCCGCGGTTTCCGTAGACTCGTGAACTCGCAGGCGCGCGCTTTTAGGAAATCCTATACACTACTGTTTAGGCTCTAAAACATTCTAAATGACTTCCTTTCGAGTAAATTATGGACGCTACCCACTCAGGACACTTGGATTACATTGGACGAGCAGTATGGAGGAATACTGACACTTTTTTTGTGGACTTTTATGGACCTTTCTGCCTCGAGCACCATAGACCTCCATTATTTGAATGTCAGCAGACAGCAAGAAGCCTCCCAGATCTCCAGATGCGTTTGCGATATCAAAAAAGTACTCCAGGGTGTTGTTCAGCATGGGGGTGAGTAGAAAATGAAGGCTAATCATGTTTTGGGTGTACTATTCCTTTAATACCCCACTTGCTCCTCCCTCGCCCCCCTTAGGGCAGAACAGAAATGACAGCCCAGGCACCGGCAGGCCACCCAGGCCCCACAACAGCCCCCCGCCAAGACCCCCGACCAGGCGGCTTGCACTTCCTCCAGGCCCCTCACTCCGGGCGGCAGCCAGAGAACAGGGGTGTGAGAAAGACCCCGATCCTCCCTGCGCCCACTCAAATGTTGTGTTATTGCATGTGGTTCTCGAGTGTAATTAAAACTAGGAGTACCAAAGGGGGTGTCCAGCACTGTCCACCCCCCCTCCGCAGGACAGGCAGTGCCAGCGCACCCCCCCCCAATCGACAACCCAGAACCCTCAATGTCTAAATGTGAGAGGGGTTGGGGGGAGCCAACCGAGGTGAGGCCCATTAAATAAGCCCCCCCCGTGTCTTTGCCCCCACCCCCCCACATGTTAACAATAATAATGATAATAATAATAGTCTACTGCTGTTTAATTGTACTTCACAATGCAGAAGTATTTTTTTCCTTCAGTCACCATTTTCTGTGATTATTAAGTATTGATGTATAGGATCTAATACAATAATTCAGGTAATTTATCTGTTGCAAACCAGCTGGCCTTATTGCAATATTTACCGACTTCTCTGACCTCTTTTCAGGATGACTTATGGAACAACAACTCGTGCATTCATAATAAGTAGCTTACACACAGTCTTGCAGTGGCTCCTAGAGTTTTTAAGCATCTATTTGTTTAAAATACAACACCTTAAACTCATGAACTCTTAATAGTGCATTTTCATTGAATATTGGAATATTATAAGGTTTTAACGTTTTACTCCAAAACATTAAAAAAGAGATCAGAGATTTATTCAGAAACAAAACCAATATAAAAAGCTCTAAAAGGCCTTAAAGTTTCTGAAGCTTGATTTGAGGCATAGTTAAAATTTTACAGGACAGGTATTTACTCTTCCTGGATGTGGCAGAGGGACAAAAGCTATCAAAAAACTACCACCAAATCAGAGAAGAGGCAGTTGGCCAAAAGATCCTTAGAATAAAAAAACAAAACAAAAAAAAAACACCTGCAGCAAGTCTCTGTTGCAGTTGGCTTTGAGATTAAAATTACCAAAGAAACTGACTAATGCTTTTGTATACTAGCCACTTGCCACAACTTTAAGATTTACACCAGCAGTGACCCAGGCTTCTCTAAAAGATAACTTTCCTCCAATCTACACACATTATACACAAGCTAAAGAGGTTTTTAGATTTGTTTCTGTGAAGTGATGAATTCAAATAGAATGGTCTGGAAGTATTGATCAGAGTTGTGTCTGAGGGATGTAAAATGATGCATATACTAAACATGATACTTTGGCTGCACTTTGCATTATAAAAGTTTATTTATCCTTGGATGCTGCTTTGCTTTTATTCGCACTGGACAACTATACTATGTACCGGGCAAGCTGAATTGAAAAAATATCTGAATTAAAAAAAAAACAAACATCTGGAAATGATATAGTGTGAAAGGAAGCTGAGCATTATTAGACTTTAGAATAGCACAAATTCAAAATAGACGTATACCAAAAACCAATCAAATATATACCAAGTTATCACACCAGTGTATTTATATGAATGCCAACAAAAAAAAACATTATAAAAACAAATCATAATTTCATGAAGAGCTTTACATTTTGTACATAAATCTTGCCCTTCTGAGGCTTTGTGAAGGAAAATCTGTGTTTTGCATGGTCCAATATGATGTCACAAACCTAAAAAAACAATGTACCAGTTTAATAAGGTAGAATCTATTGGTCAGCATTATATTTTTTAATATATCAAAACTATTTATTTTCTGACAATGTGTTTATTTGACTATGCAGATTATCAAACATCTAGAAAAAGTACACTACTGTATATTATATTATTTTCTATGTGAATCCCAGATTGCTAATTCTTCTTTGATTTCTACAAAGTTCTAAATCAGTCCTACCTGTCTTTATCCATGCTGGGTCAGATCCTGACGTTTGAAAAAGGAGGCAGGGAAAGCAGAATAAAGCTACATGCTGCTAGCCAAGCCTTCTTGCTAAACCAGGTCCTGGAAAAGGACGTTTCTTGCACCATTTTTTTCTCTCTCTCGCCAATGCATCTCCAACCCCGCAACTCGACCTGTCAATCACCTGCAAAACATCTGCGCTGTGGCGGGAGGTGGTGATCAAATACACTTCCTGTCAGCTCGGGGCGCACCAGAGCTGCGAGAGATGAGCTGGTAGAGCGGAGCTGTGCAAGTGGAAAATTAATTAATAAAAAAATCAGTGCCCCAGGCATACCCATGCAGCAGATTCACAACAGGGCATGTGCCCCTGTGAAAAGGGTCTGCCAACGCCGATGGTTGACGTCCTTTGCCTGCGAAGAATAGGATAAATCCAGTTTCAATTTGAGTCCATTATCAAAACAGAGGACATTTAATTCAGTTTATTTATGAAGTCATCTCAAGGAACTTTACAGAGACAATACTCTCAGATTGGAAAAAAAAGTTTCTGCCGAGGAAAACCAGTTGATTGCATCCCTACATTGAATTACAAGACATGCTCCTCCTGGATGAGCATACAGCAAGGATTTCCACTTGTATTTTGTCATTGACTCTTCAGCAATTCCTCACACCGAGCATGGAAAACACCCTTTTAACAGGAATAAACCTCCAGCAGAACCAGGCCCAGTGTGAGTGGTCCATTGCCAACTGGAGATCAAGGAGACAGAAGCAGAAATATAAAAGAAGAAGAAATACAAAAGGTAAATGTAAACCATCCTTGTCAGAGGATGAAAGAGAGTAAATACAGTTAGTCACAGGAAGAGAAACAGGACTACACTAAAAAGCAGACCAACCTCCAACCTCTTTAAACAGAGGTGATGATGGCAGCATCAAAGCTTATATTTCAATCTAGGATGGAGTCACAGCCAAACAGGAACAGACCAGATGAAGCTACTATAGAAGGAAAAAGCAGAGACCATATAGTTATAAGTAGAACTTTATATTGCACAATTTGAGAATAGAGAAAGAATGGTCCAGTGGTCTCTATGTAATCCAGCAGCCTAAAGATATAGCAGCATAAATATAGAAAATGGCTCAGGATTACTGCCTATTTTGCATGAGGTATGAGAAAGGTAGAGCAGGGCCAAGAGTCAAGAGCAACATTATACTCAAAAATGAAACACGGGCAGAGCAGAACAAGATGCCAAAGGCCAGATGATCCAGTTAGAACGTTGGACACAGGGAGAGTAAAACTGATGTGGTACATTTTAAGATAATAGATAGAGGCAGTGTTTCCATCAGCAAAATTGTGTGTTGAGTGGATTGCCACAGAGCACACTTTACGATTGATGATGGAGAACATAAGAGAACTCAGTGAGAAGCCATTACCTAGCAATGAGTGTGCAAACGATCATAGAAGTGGGAGTTCATGTTCTAAGTTCAAAATATGTTTGTTATGAAGGGGCTGGAACTGCAGGAAACTCTCGTAATATTAGATGTTTTTGGCAACCAAAAACTTTTGTCTTTTATTTGCTTAATTTAAACATTTTGATACTTAGTGTTCTTGTCTGTAAGGCAACTTTCTAATGGTGTGTGAATATTTTCAGATCCAACTATTTTTAGTATGTTACCGTAACAAAAATAAATTAGATCTGTGGAATATTTACATGCAAATAGCTATGAAAATAACTAAACGGTAGTTATGGCTGCCAATTCTGTACACTTGGAAGAATCTATTGAACAACACTGGTGAAAAACAGGCTCTCCAGAGATACAGATTCAATCACCACCATTTGCCATCTATTGAACTCTGAATTAACACCTAGATCACACGTCTGGCATTACTCCTCTGTGTGACTCCTATAACACACACATAAACACACTTCCAGCTATAATTCACCCTTCTTTAAGACAATTAATGGGTGCAACGTGTTGGATTTGCTTTAAACCTCAAGCAATCTAATGTTATCTATGACAGGTCAGCATGATAGTGGAGGGTTTCAAAACAGCAGGGAAATAAGTTAAGGGACATTAAACAGGAAAGATCTGATTTTCAATGCTACATTAGTTGTGTTTAATATTCACTTTTACAGGAATAATTACTGGAATGCCTTCATAAAGTATACAGATTTTACTTTAAACAACACTCTGGAGTTGATATATTATACTTTATAATGCACCAGTGAAGTCGGTGGAAGGATTTAAAAAACAAGAAGTACAAAAAGAAAAGCAATAAATAGAGCTAACTGAGGCAGTAAAAGCAATAAAATCAGTCAAGCTGGTACTGAAAACTAAACAGCTGTGGAAATATGGCATTTCATTTATGACATTCATAGCTGACCCCATTGGCACACGTGTTAAAAAGGAAAAGAGAAAAAAAAATCTCTTTTGGACAGAAAAATAATTCTTATCCTTTACATAGGTGCAAATACTTTCTCAGCTAAAATATGTCAATTTAGTATAAAAAATGTTTTATTGCATGGCATGCTTCAAAGTATGTCAGTGTGAAAGTTGATTTGGTCTAGAATATACACGGATTGTTTGTTAAAATTGTGTTAAAAGAAGTTTTTCAAGTGACTTTCTATATTCATCATATTTTTTATGTTCCGATTCTTTCTGAATAAAGTTGCTTTTATTTTATTCATCATTCAGCATGCTTCATTGTCTTCCTGTCAATTTTAGAATAGAATTTAAAATCCTCCTCCTTACATATAAAGCCTTAAATTGTCAATCTTCATCTTGTATATCAGAGATCCGATTGTACCTTATGTTCCTAACAGAGCTCTTCGCTCTTCATCTGCAGGTTTACTAGTAGTTCTGATAATTTCTAAAAGTAGAATTTGAGGCAGATCTTTTAGTTATCAGGCTCCTCTACTGTGGAAAAAACAACCAGTTTTAGTCTGTGAGGCAGACACCCTGTCTACTTTTAAGGGTTGGCTTAAAACTTTCCTTTTCGATAAAACTTATAGTTAGAGCTACCCCTATAGTTGTGCTGCTACAGGCTTAGACTGCTGAAGGACATAGTGACCCATTTTCATTATTTTGCTTCATTCTATCTCTATTCTCCCATTCTACACTATTTGATTGTTAGACATTCAATTTTAAGTTCTGTCTTTTTTTTTTCTTATCATCGTAGCTTCATCTGGTCTGTTCCTGTTTGGCTGTGACACCATCCCAGAGAGAAATATCAGTTGCGCTGCTGCCATCAACACCTTTGTTTAAAGATGTTTGAGCTTGGCCTGTTTGTCACTGTAGTCCTGTTTCTCTTACTGCGGCAGCCTGTATGTGCTCTCTTTCATCCTCTGACAGGGGACCTAGCTCGAAGCTCGTCTGCCTGGCTGTGTGTTTCCTGGATGGGGTCGCCTGTGGAGCTGGTTGACAGTTAGCTTTTGTAACTCTGCTTCTTTTTGTATGCTTCTGTCTCCTTGAACCATAGTAGGCCTCAGCAGATGGCCGCTCACACTGAGCCTGGTTCTGATGGAGGTTTCTTCCTGTTAAAAAATAGTTTTCCTGTCCTCTGTTGCTACAAGCATGATTGATATGAGGGATTGCAGAATAGTCAATGAGTCGATGCAGTCAGCTGGTTTTACTTAGAAAATTTTGAACCTATGTGACTGTATGATCTGGTTGAATTATCTCTGTAAAGTGCCTTGAGATGTGATGTGAATTGGAGCTATATAAATAAACGGAATTAAAATGAATTTATTATATTGAGTCCTCCCACTAAAGGGACCAAGGAGCATACTGTAAATGACATGCAAATTCTTGAATTCATGGCAAATTCAAAAAGACATCCAAGCAAAAAAATAAGACTAGCAAACTCAAAAAAATTAGACTAGACTGCAAAAAGAAAAAAAAAAAGTCTAATGCATAAACACAAAAACCCATGCAAAGAAAAAATAAAATAGAAAGATGTAAATTGAAAGATACTCCAATACCCACTTGAAACACACACAAAAATGTGCTGCAAGTAGCAAAATAAACAGCAAGTGAAGAAAAGCTACAAACTAGCTCCACATAACATAAATAATCCAGGCCAGTAGGAGAAATTGATCAAGTCACATGGGCAGAGACCCTTCATAAAAGCATATGTGGGACGATTGGAGGCAAAAGTACCTTTTTGTCTTCTTTTCAAATGACCTTATGGCAGGATTCCTTTTATGTTTTTGCCACAGGTCTAATCCACTGACATTAATTGGTAATTATGTATTTGTTCTGGTCACATGGGTGTTGATCAGTTTGCAGCTTTGCTTAATTTGCAGCTGTTTTTGCTATTTGAAACATTTTCCCTAAGCATGTGTTTTGTGCGTCAGCATAATCTATGTATTTGCAACAGGTTTGTGTTTGCAGGACATTTCCATTTTGCTTATTTCTATTTTTCTGGGATTGCAGTATTTCTCCTATGCAGCAGTTTTCCTTTGCATGTCTTTTGTCTGTTCATGTATTTTTTGTGCATGCATCAAATGGTCAAATGTGAGAAAAAAAAAAATGCCGGTATCTCATCCATATGCATGTTGTTTGCACACCTCTGCCACTGTGTCCTAAAGTCCAAAAACATACAGCTAGCTGTAGGTTAATTGGTCTGTCTAAATTTCCCTAAGCTTTGTGTGTGTGTACATTTGATAGACTTTTAACCAGTCCAGGGTGTATCCCTCCTCTGATAAACCTTAATAGTTTATCAACAATTGATCACTTAAATAAATGCAACAGTAGCTAATCTCTTTGACTTGCAGTATGCACTAAATAAAATGTCTGAAATAGTTGATTGTATTTCTTTATATCAGGGGTGCTAAAGTCCAGTCCTTAAGAGCTACCATCCTACAACTCTTACATGCATCTCTTCTCTAACGCACCTGAATCTAAAGGCTCAGTCCCCTCATTTAGCTCAGCAGAGGCATGGTAACGAGGCACTCATTTGATCCAGGTGTGTTAAAATGGGATGCATCAAAAAGCTGCAGGATAGTAGCTCTTAAGGACTGGACTTGAGCACCCCTGCTTTTAGAGCAAAAAGCTAGTATAATATATATATATATATATATATATATATATATATATATATATATATATATATATATATATATATTTTAGTTTTTTTTTTTCCTTTTTTTTTCTGTAGGTCATCATTTGCAGTGTCCTAAGCAGCAAGTTTCATAAATGTCAATAATTTATTGGTTTGAGGAGAACCGAGTTTAAATGCATTATGACAAGATGTTTACCAGTGAATTTCCACATGTCCATCACAGACTGGTATAATGAAGCCACTACAGACCAAAGCAAGCAATGAATCAGAATTGGCATCTCCAATTATCAATACGTTGTGAATGTTTTTAACCTTTAATGCAAGAAATTCATTATGTAAAATATAAAATAATAAGTGCGGAACAGAGCTCCCATTGATTGAAATGTGTCTCGACTGCGAAGGATATCATTAATGTAAATTTGCTGGAACTTTCAAGATAAATAGAAATTAAATATTTTAAACCAGTAAATAATCATACTGCTGCTTAATGCCTGACTCCAAAATGTTTAGAGACCTTTTCACCTTTATAAGATTCAAGGACAGCAGTAATTGCTTAAACTTTCCATAGTTCCTAACAAAGCAGAGATGTTTAAACTTGCAGAATATCTTTTTTTTTTTTTATGAGCAACAAAACCTGGTTTCTCCCTGCCTTATTAAATTGTACACAAGAAGCAAAAGTAGCCTCTACCATGGCCTTATCTACATTAAACTAAGATTTACATACTTTTAGAACCTATAAAAGACCAGACAATTTTTTAGTTGTACCACACTTAAAAACCTTAAAACTGAAAACGATTGCTTTTTTTTTCTATAACTGCATGATAAATCTCAGAGTTCTTGCATTTAGAAAAAGAAAACAAAATGACCAATGTTGCTAAACCCCAGCTTAGAGAAAGTAGCTTTATATCCCTATTACAATGGCACAAGTTTAATCATGTATCCTGAATAACACAAGATAATTAATCTTGGTATCAGTCTTACAAAAGTAGATCACAAAAGAAAAACAGTCTATGAGGACATTACTGCAAACAATTTAATGGTTTATCTAAATTATTAAAATTGACTGAGATAATCCTCTGAAATTAATGAAAATTTAATTTAGTTTAAACCCTGCCTAAGCATATTTGTGCTTTTTTTAAAGGTGCCGTCAAGATTCTGTATACTTAAATATGTTTTTCATGATCTAACAAAGACAGAGGGACACCAAACAAAAGACATGCTCCTCGCCATTTATAAAATGTGAATGTTTATTAAATGTTGACAAGAACATTAAAACACAGTATCAAGATTCAGCAAAAAACAATCTATATTACTTCACTAAAAGGAACAGAAAGAGAAACCATAAGTTAGTTCTGCATTGGGAATGAAGAGAATGGAGAACACAGGTAAAGGGACGGGATAACAGAGGCAGGGGCAGGAGAAAAGCACAGCATTAAGAAGGGTAGGAGGAAAACAGAGGAGATTTTAGGAGACTGGGGAGGAGGACAGGGTCGGCTGGGGAGGCTAAGGCAATTAAGAAAGTCAACACTAAGAAATATAGGAGGTTTTGGTACCTGGGGAAGGGGATTGATACTCTGCAATTAGCAGGATAACTCGGATTGATTAGAGCTTCTGATTTCACTCTTTCATCTCCTCTTCCGTTTGTAACTTATCAAGCTGCAGCAAGAGCAGCAGAGAGAAAATGTGACTATAAAGGCATTCACACAGCCAAAATAGATCAGGGTGTGGCAACTCTTGTGTATCTGCACATGTAAATAACAAGGGGGAACATAGCAGTAACATATACAGTGTCCACAATGTGTTGAGGAGGGTTCAAGGGTACAGGCGCAGTTCAACACAGCAACCAGTAGTTGGTGATCACAATTACAATAACTAATAGGTCAATATAATAATGTAAATCTCTCTGTTATCAACACAAACAGCAGTGGGAGGCCAGTCCGATGTAAGTATCACATTATTCCACATTGGGATATATACTCTACCTTCAGCTCTGTTGTCTGGTTTGGCTCATGCACATCAGCAAGTCCAAAGCATGTGCCTACAAATGCATCTCAGTAGATTAGAATATCATTAAAAAGTTCATTTGTTTTTGCAATACATTTCCAAAAGTGAAATTTGTATGGATTCATTACACCGAGAGAAACATTTCAATTATTTCTGTTACTTTTGTTGATAAGAATACACCTATACAGTTGATTTTTTTTGGCCTATTTATTGGTTATTATTTTTTAAGAGAACTGTTGCTCAGCAGACAATCACAACCACCTCTACAGGCATAAGCCACACATGGCTCTTACTAAGCAGTACCGTAAGGCATTTTATAGAATGCTGTATTTAATCATATCAATGTAAAGCTGAGGGGAAGCTACAAATGTGGAAGAAAAAGTCACCATTTTCAGAGATAACTGCAGCCTCAAGATTGTGTAGAAAGCCTATTCAAGGATTCTTCTGAAAAGCAACAACTTATGATAACCAAGCAACCCAAGTTAATAATGGAGACAGAGTACACATCCTTTACAGTCTCAGAGGTTTAAGCTAGTTGTGTGTGTAAAAAAAAAATATTGGCCTATAGTATTTTTACATTTACAGCATCAAGGTCAGAAAACTAAATGCATCTTACTACTTTACTACAGAAATCTGGCGAAGGAAACGGAAAAAAATATGGCAGGTAGTGGTAGTAATGCATCGATTTGTTATTTGTCAATAATCTACAGAGGAAGAAAAAGAAAATGAGTAACTCATCCTCTAATTCACATCTGTTGTTGGTCATTGGCTGGTATTAATTCCACATAATCATTTCCTAATTGTTGTCAGATTGGATTAACACAACACTGACAAAATCAAGATGTATAATGGCTCAGAGAGTCTTATAGGAAATTTTAGAGCAGCTCATGCTCTACTGAGTAGTTTTATTAAAAATGCTTTCAACTTCCAGCATGACCTAATACCTGGTAAAAAATATCAAAAGATCTTAACTTGCTTCAATTAGAATGGTGACAATGGAGAGGTAACAAAAAAAAATTGACCTAATCCAACAGAGAATCTATAGAGTATTGTCAAGAGGAAGATCAGACACACTAGAGATGATGGTGCTAATGCTAAAGGCTGCTGTTAAAGCAACTTTGAGATGTTTAACTTTGAAATCGACTTTAGATCCCTAATTAAAAAAAAAATACTTTAATTAGGATAATTTTTTAGATCTAAAGTAACATTTTAAAGATTACAACTAGTAAATTAACCAAATAAATGTTTTCTCAAGTACAGATTTCTTTCTTTTTTTTTTTTTTTAACAAAATAATAATAAAGCCTTAAAGAGGTTTTTGTAAGCTGTAGATTTAAATTATAATTAAGGGAAACTCATGTGTGATACCTTCATTTTTTGGATAATAGAATGTGTTTCGGTTAGTGAGTTAAGTGACTGAAATAATTGAACTTTTCAATAATATCCTAATTTATTGAATATAATCCTACTATACAGTACATGTGCATTCATACTGCATGAGCAGGGCTATATTGCTTTGGTAGAATTGAATTTATTCTCCAGTTAATTAAATATTGCTATTTTATGAGAAATTTAATTTGTTGTTTTTTCATTCACACACATAAAAATGAAATGCAGCACTCCGTGGGTATGAAATCAATAACATCAGTTTCACTTTTAGAAATTGTATACCAAAAAAATACTTTTCACAGATATTCAAATTAATTGAGAAGCAACTGTTGCTGTGTACACACAGACACACAATAAATGCTCACAAACTTACATGCTCTGTCAAGCAGAGAAACACACACACACACTCACAAAATTGTGCACATTCACACTAGCAGTCCAGTTCCCTCTCTTTAAAGGCCATATTTTACAAATGTAAAATTAGACCTCAAACTCTGTGCCATTATAACACTTTTTTCTTTTTTTTTTGTGATTATTATTATTTTTTTTAACATGAGTGTCTGTGCTTTGATGAAGAAAACAGGTGGCAGCAGTCCACCAAGTCATGACGGGATAACTTGTATGTACTGTACACAACCAACATTACCGCAGAAGCACAGGGTGCGGCGGGATGGCCACGTCCGGAGACACTCCCAGCTGGTCCAGCATCAGAGGTAATCAGCGCAACAATGCTTGGTGCTACACATGAAACTTAGCGCACATTCAAAAATGCACTCCAGTACCAAGTTTCTGTCCAAGAGCAGAGGATCCGGAAAAATCGAATGTTGCACGTGTCCTGCAAGGCCCAAATGTTGAAATGTGCTATGTATTGTTCCTCCAGAAAGAAAAAAAAACAAAAAAGATTTCAACAAGCATGTGCTCGAGGACAATCACAATCCTATTTAGTTGTGCTCACCCTTCGGATCCGTATTGCCCACTGCAGGTCATAGGGAGCAATTTATTTCTCTGACACAGGTGGGTTGTCTCAAGTCCATTCGGTATCCCTTTGTCTCTTCGCATAGTAAGAAATGTTTAACATGCTCTGAAAGTCATACACGCTGTACATTAGAATCTACAGATATCTTAAAGCTTTTCTTACAACATCCAGAAAAAAGCTTCAACAGGATTGACAGTGCTTAAAAAAATACAGGTTTGCATTGCACATATTTTTCACCATTGTGTGGCCATTTTATTTTGTTACACAGGTTTCTTTTCCCTCATGTTGTTTTCCTGTTGTGCATGAAACAGATTTTCCATGAGAGCAGCAGGATTTCAATGAAAAAAAAAAACAGAAAAGGAAAGATTGTTTTCTCTTTCTTAACCTTGATAGCATTTTTTTTTCTGTTTGCATGACAGCAGATTTCGAGGTTAAAACAAACAAAACACCACATAGAGTGACGGGCAAAGGAGTTTGGAATGTGGAATCGTTCTCTCTTTATTAACCTGATCGGATCCGAAAAAGACTTGCCTCTAACACGTCTGTGGAAGAGGCGAAAATCTGCCAACCATGCATGTGCTTAACAATTTCCTCAGTCAAGTCACTCTCCTGACTTCCTGACAGGAGGCTAAGCATCTGAGATAGAGAGAGCTTTGTCTGTTTGTCTTTCTGTCAAAGACGTGTACACAAGATCATCCGTACAAACACACGTACACACACCAACGATGCTGAGTTTCCATCTGCGATGTTGCATCGGTTGGCCGGTACTCAGCTGGCAGGCAGATCAGACAAAGTGCCCAATATGCTCCCTAATGGCCCAAGTCAGACGAATGAGATTCTCCGTCTCTTTCCTTTGTCTTTGCTCGTTTTTCATTCTTTTTGCACCTCCTCGTACTCTTCCCGCTTCCTTTCACCCCCTTTGTTGCACTCTGCCCCCCTTTTCATTCATCCAATTTAACTCCTGTCAGCTGGTTTCCTCGTTTTCTCTGTCTTTCCTCTCATTACTGGAGAAAGTGTGCTCATTGCCACAACCCTGCTGGGTCTCATTCACACACATAAGGGATGTAAGTGTATCAAAGTGCACCAGAGAGCTTTCCCTTTTCACAGATGAAATCAAGGAATGTGCATCTCCTGCTTGTATTTTGTGAATGGTTGGTCTTGTTCCATTACATAAGATTGGACCCTCTGCTATAATAGCTCCTAACATGTTGGTTTGGGGTTCAAGGTAAAGTGAACATGTTGATTCTGTAGATTATTGGGCCGCCATTAGACTAAGCAAAGATAGCCAAGTAGATTGTGGACTCAGGGCACTGCTTTGCTTTTTCACAAGGTTAAATATCAAAACTATGGGAATCTCAGTTACAATTTTCTTATAGAAATCATCAGTCACAATTATAGAGGAGAAAAAAGAAGAAAAGAGTAAAGCCAATGGCAGTCAATCAAACTTAAGGAGACATGTATCGGTGAATAAACAAAATGAAGACAAGTAATTCAATCTATCTCTCAAAAATCATGTTTTTTTTCTCTTTTATTTCTTTTGAATGATCCAAAAAAGATTTTGTCTTCTCATTTTCCTCTTATCAGTTTTATTTATTGTCGGGGTCACGGGTGGGACGGATTTTCATCTCTGAAAACTTGAGGGAATACTGCCAGCCGGTCCAGGAGGACCACTCAATGCCATCTGCATAGGAGGTGTGCTGGCCGCGCAGGTATTGGCCGTTAAGGTTAGAGGTGTGGCAGTTCCGGTACCACCAAGCACCATGGTAGAAGGAGGCGCAGTTGTTCTCGGAGTGGTCATTATCCCGGTCTTTGGTGGTGAACTTCATCCCGTTGTGCTTCAGAAGAGAATCACCTGGAAAAAAAAAGAGACTATAGTTTTAGATTGGTTGAAAAAAATAACAGCCCCTAAACCTTTTCACACTTAAGCTTATATTTATGTAGATAATACGTGATACACAAACAGATTGTCGTCATAACAGGAAACTGGAAGGGAAAAAAATACTTTTTAGGATTTAGGAATTAT